>NC_063212.1:14383569-14409244 GCF_017589495.1 Alosa alosa
GTGTGGAAGGAACACAGGAACAGCAGGCCGAAGGATAGTATGATACAGACAGGATGAGAGAGAGAACATTAGGGTAGGAAGAGAGTGAGAGATAGAAAAGAGTGAAAGAGAGAGAAATTAATGGATAGAATATGCGATGAGATGCATGCAAACAAACGGAGGGGAAAAATCCTCTCACTGACGTACTACACTCATGCAATTATATGTGATTGACAGCAGTAACTAATTTGACATGAGAGAAACAGACGAGTTAAATACACAGCAGCCGGCACGCATCACAGACTCCTAATTTACATAATGCTCACGAGCCTCACGGTCCACTGCAGAGACCAGGAGAGAAAATCCCTCCAGGAAACGGTATATATGAGCGCTGGGCCTATTTTCAGCTCCGTGAACGGTTCGTAAATTGTGCTGAGAAACAAACGCCTTTATGAGAAGCAGCCAGGTTACCCGAGGACTAGACGCGGCGCAGCGCGGCGCGGCGCTACAGTGCCGGTGGGGAGCATCATCATCACGCCACCGCCTATCGTTCCCCCTGCCCCGCCCCAGTGGGGCTCCGTCTGGGAATGGAAGCCGTCGCTCCCGTGTGCAGCTACAGCAGTTTCCATGTCTCTCATGCACATGTGTGGAGCGTGTGGCGTGGGCTAGATAATGCAATGGGCTTGCTGACTACTATGAGTGAAGGAGTGCAGAGGAACTGACATAAACGTTGGCAGCTTGAGTAGGGGAAAGAAGGAGTGATTGAAAAGAAAAGGAGTGATTGACAGGAAAAGAACGAGTGAACGAGGAAAAGAAGGAATAATTGAGAGAAAAAGAAGGAGTGAATGAGAGGACAAGAAGGAGTGATTGAGTGGTTTGTGGTTTGTGTATTTCCTAGAAGGGTATTCAGCTGCATACGGAATGAGTTGGTAGAGCGGCCATTGTTTGGCTCTTTGTGGAGCCGATGGAGAATACTTCTAAAGTGAAGCTAAACCTGAAATCCCATTTTAAGGAGACAAGTACGGATATCAGTACTTGTTGGGAAGCTTTTTGTGGCACCACTGTGGAACATCAAACCGTTCCAGTGAGGAGATTTTAGATGGATCCGGTTCTTGATTAGTCCTGTCTGGGAGGGATAGGGTGTCACTTACTTCAGTGTGCTGTTCATTTCCTCTGTCTCTCTCTCAGTCAGGCTCTTCCTCAGTGAACCCAGGTAGAAGGGGTTTGGGTGCTTCAGTTTGGGGGTCTATACATCCACACACACACACACACACACACACACACACACACATGTATGCACGCACGCACACGCGCACACACACAAACACACACACACACACACACATGTATGCACGCACGCACACGCACACACACATAAAAAAGTCAAACACATATCAATTGACACACATTCACAAACAAATGTACACATACACAAATGACAGCTACTTAGAATAACCTCAGTTAAAGGTAAGTTAAGGTAAGGTTCAGCGAAGTAAAACATTGCCTGTCTGCATATGGGGTAATGATGTATCCCAATGATTCTTATCATTTATAATGTAGATATTTATTCACTTTCGCCATAATCTCAACCATATCATTTTTCACGTTAGTAGACGCGTACGATCATTCACCCGAGTAGACACATATGCCAGCTCAGGTATGTGAGAGGCTGCGCACCAGCTGTGTCCAAGTAAGAGTGAGTGTCCAGATTGACGAGCTGAGGGACTAGAGACCAGGGTCTTCGCTTTGTTACACTCTACACCGAGATGACATCATACCACGTTAGAGGCACGTAAATCTCCCACCTCTGGATCTCAGGTTCCTGGACTGACCCCTTACAGAGGCCTCCATATACACGGATACCTGGACCAGGCCGGACGCCGTCAGAGAGCACCGCACATCGCGCACCCCCCTCTCACTACCACACGTAGTGGCCTCCCATCTGTTCAGTATACAGGGCAGATGTTGAGTTCAGTATACAGGGCAGTTGTTGAGTTCAGTATACAGGACAGATGTTGAGTGATGGTTTCAGGGTTTTGTGTGTGTGTGTGTGTGTGTGTGTGTGGGGGGGTCCTGTATTTATGGAGGGTGTTGGAAACCCAACGTGGATGTTCCAACACCTGCATGCTACACTACAGTTGTCTGTGCTACTGCACCATCATCAAGGGCTGTTGTGGTGCTGAACTGATACAGTATATTTGGCTGACTGAATAATCGGTTGGCTAGGGAACAAGGAAAGAGTCCGTTTGGAGTGGTTAGGAACCCTGGAATGCTGGTCTGCCATGGTTTTAGAAATGTTTAGATGTATTTAGTTTGCCATATTATGTAAATGGTCTTGGGGTCTATCTATAGGTTTGATTCTGTCATTAACAACATTCTGGTGGATCTTTCAACAACTAAACTAAACAGTGCAGAACACAGGGCAGAAGGTTCACATCAACAGCATTTCTGGCAGGTTACCACCAGCAACTCCTGTTGCTTTATGTGCTTTACAAATAAAGTGACTTGACTTGACATGTACAGTGTGAAATGATGCTGTGGCATTCTATCTATTCCCACACATGGGAAGCAGTGGCATCAGTGACGGTTGACAACTAAACCAAAGAATCTTTGGTGGCATTCTATCTATTCCCACAAATAGGAAGCCATGGTATTCTATCTATTCCCACAAATGGGAAGCCATGGCATTCTATCTATTCCCACAAATAGGAAGTGATGGCATTCTATCTATTCCCACAAATAGGAAGCCATGGTATTCTATCTATTCCCACAAATGGGAAGCCATGGCATTCTATCTAAGCAGGGCTCGAAATTAACGATGTCCCGACGTCCCGGGGACCATAAAAAATGCTTCCGGGACACAATAGAATGATGTCTGGGACAACTCTGGGACAGTAGGAAAAATGGCAAAGCAAATTTCAAAATAGGTACTTTTTCCCTAAACTGTTCACATGGGAATCTAAACGTATCTTTCTTGTCTGAATAAAATACAGAATCTGGCCTATACAAAATTTGACCTGGCAGGACGGGCAGCTGGCAAAAGCATCGTTAGCCAGCTGATCTGTAAAGAAATCTGTAAAGCGGTTTTGTACACGCAGCCTTACAACACTGTTTAGGCTACTGCTCTTCAAATCACTGTAGGCTACAATGTTATTTTTGGTACAAATATAGTAAGATACCCAAATGGGCTGGGTGCTTGCGTTTCCTTAGGAATCTGCCGTATTGGTTAAATGAATATTGTGACTTATAGGCCGACACAAAAAAATAGGGCAAGGGCGGTAGGCCTAATGGGTCACTTTCCCGATATAGAGGTTAACTTACCTAACTAGCAGGCAGGTAAATGGCATTTGTTTTCATGACATTGTGAACATTTTTGACTGATAGTGTAGGCCTAAGGTTACACTGGTGTTCTAAAAAAAACGAGATGACAGTCCTCTCTGACTAAAAAACGGCACGCGGTTTTCTGTCATTGACAGACAAACGCCACCAATATCATGTTGAGCTAAATAGCCTACTGCAAACCGCGATTTGACAAAACGATAGTGTTGCAAGGTAGCCTATAACAATGAAAACAGTTATTTAAGTTAGCATTTGACATTTCGCTGTGGCAGTTCTATGGGGTGTCCAAACCGCGCCATGCACTTTAATCCGCCCGCCAGCATTTATTAGTTTCTGAAATTATTAAAATAGGGCCGCCGCTATTTTTTCCAGCAATAGACGTTGTGGTTAACTTTAGGCTACTGCAAACTGCTTTACACTCTTCTTAGAGAACGTTTACAATGTCAAAACAGCTTGTTACATCGAGATACATATTCTAACTACGTTTGCTAATTAATTTAATTGGGAACGATTTGAGGGTGAGAGCGGCAGGAGAGTAGGCTAGCCTATCTGACAGCTTTGTGGTAATTTCCCACGCTTAGGCTACTTATTGTTTTCACTGAGATCTGTGGCCATGACATCATACCAAACTGACATTGAAATTAAAGACACGTGAAAATAGATTATTGACGGAATGTTTTACAACCCTGTCCGTCAAAACGATGGACAATGAATGTCTAGTGCAACCTCAAAAAAGAGCCAAAAGCGCAATCTCTGAAAATGAGTGTTGTGTGAAACAGCAGATGATCAATTAAATGGTGTTTAATAAATTGTTCATAACTGACATGGTGGACCAGAACGAAGTTAATTAAGTGATGCAAGTTACTGATTATTATGCTGTTTGTTATGTAGAATGGGAAAAAACAAGAACTTGAATTTGGGACACTGGTGTTTAAGTCCGGGACAGTGGCAAGTATAATTCGGGACAGCTGCGGGACACTGAGAAAAAAAGTTAATTTCGAGCCCTGTATCTAAGTATATATAAGTATATATACTTTTTTGATCCCGTGAGGGAAATTTGGTCTCTGCATTTAACCCAATCGGTGAATTAGTGAAACACAAACAGCACACAGTGAACACTAATCCCGGCGCAGTGAGCTGCCTACTTTAACGGGCGGGCGCCGGGAGCAGTGAGGGGTTAGGTGCCTTGCTCAAGGGCACTTCAGCCGCGGCCCACTAGTCGGGGCTCGAACTGGCAACCCTCCGGTTACAAGTCTAGAGTGCTAACCAGTGGGCCACGGCTTCCCCAATCTATTGCCACAAATAGGAAGCCATGGCATTCTATCTATTCCCACAAATGGGAAGCCATGGCATTCTATCTATTCCCACAAATAGGAAGCCATGGCATTCTATCTATTCCCACAAATGGGAAGCCATGGCATTCTATCTATTCCCATGGATGGGTAGCGTTGGCATGAGAAACTCACCCTGAAGAGGCTCCCACTGCCCCCGCTCCCATCTGATCCGCCCGAGCCAAGCGAGTCCCGCCGGACGAACGCGGACGCGGAGGTGGCCGGCGGCGTCTTGCGGGCCGAGTCTGGCGTGGAGCCGGGGCTGGGAGGCATCGCGGCGCCGCCCACGTCCACGTGCCCACCCTCGCTGCCGCTGTCCGACAGGCTCCGCTGGGGGCTCGGCCCGGGGGCGCGGGGGGGGGCCTCAGGGCGTTGGCCAATCGGCTGATGGACGGGAGGCGGTCCCTGGCGGTTTGACCTTGACCCTGCCCTCCCGCCAACCCCGCCCCCGAGGGCAGGAACCAATCGGCGCAGGAGAGGCAGGGGGCGGGCGGGGCGTTGAGGCGCTCCTCCATGCCGACCTCCAGGCCCTCCAGCTGCAGCAGCGTGGCCTTGACCTGGTCCACGTACACGCAGTCCGGACCCACCGCGCCCTCCACGGCCGACGCACAGCCACCCGCCTCCAGCAACACACACTGCATCAGATGCCTCTGAGAGAGAGAGAGAGAGAGAGAGAGGGATGGAGAGAGATGGAGAAGTGCACACTGCATCAGATGCCTCTGAGAGAGAGAGAGAGAGAGAGTAAGATGGAGAGATGGAGAAGTGAGAAACAGAGAGAGGAGAGAGATAATGAGAGAATGTGTGAATTCTTAAATAAACAGAGGAAGGTGGGATGGTGAGAAACGGGATGAGCGGCAGACAAATGAAGAGGTGGAGAAGAGAGGGATGAGAGAGGAGTGAATGAAGAGGTGGAGAAGAGAGGGATGAGAGAGGAGTGAATGAGCAGCAAAATCTGAGCTTTAATCTGAGTGGAATGTGCCAAGTTCTCTCAGTAACAACAGCAGGAGGAAGGCTCGGCGCACACACACACACACACACACACACACACACACACACACACACACACACACACACACACACACACAGTGAGGCATGGGTACCATACATCACCACAGCAGGAACAGTGCAATCACTGTAATTCATCAAAACACAAAACACAGACCCGCAAACACACTCACACACAGAGAAAAGTAATCATGCCCATAGACATCTGTCATTTCTGATCAATGCAAATACAGTCGTCGCCATACAAAACTATTCGATGCAACACACAACATAACCAACTGTAAAGCACTCACACACACACACTCACACACACAATGGATATATGGACCCAGCATATGGCTTGAATCCAACACACACACTCAACACATTCTCACCCACATGCTGAGACGAGCTGCTATCATACTGTTTTATTAAAGGCCAGCAGGCAGCCAAGGATGTGTGTGTGTTCTTAAGTACACACTCACTGGACCTGGACACACACACACACACACACACACCTGACCTTCAACCCTCACCCAGCGATGATGTAGAGCCCAGACAGCCAGGCACATTCAGACATGATTACTATAATCAAGGATGTGTGTGCAGACCCGATAAAACACAGGAACATTGCAAAACATTCCAGGGCTGAATGCTGACACATAGGGTCAGAGAATTACAAAGGCTAGAACAGACGTTCCTGTTCCTATCAATGTTATGTTCCCTGTCAAACAAACACTTACAGTACTTTCTCTTCTGTTCCAATCATACTCTTGTACAGATTTCTGTTCGGTTTCATTTCAGCTCATCTTAAGCTCTGCTGCTAGGAAGGCGTCTTCTGAGCCGGGCTAGCAGGAATGGAGGAGCGCACTCTCTTCTCTCTCATACACATGAACACACACAGACTTGGACCAGAGAAGGGTGTGTTTCACCAGCAGGCCACCCACACTAACATAACACATCAAATAAGCACGCGCACACACACACACACACACACACACACACACACACACACACACACACACACACACACACACACACTACAAGCTTACAAGTGTGAACTATCAGGTCAGCGGTGGGCTGTGTAGGGTGCATCTCTAGGGAAACATCTTCATCTACACACTCACTCACACGCATGCATGCACACCCACACGCACATACAAACACTCACTCACACACCCCCCTAATGAACAGGGAGTAACAACCCTGTGGTTCGGCATAGCCTAGTGGTGGGCTGGGCAGGGTGTGTCTCTGGACAAACACCATCCTACACACCACAAGCTGGCACACACACACACACAGGTGGGAAGTATCGTCCTTGGGGCTCAGTGTAGTGCAGTGGTGGGGAGTACAGGGCTCCCTGCAGGGGAAACACAGATACACACAGATACACACACACACACACACACACACACACACACACACACACACACACACACACACACACACACACACACACACACACACACTCTCTCTCTCACCAGGCCCACGATGAGCAGGAAGTATCGTCCGAGGGGTTCTGCGTAGCCCAGCGGTGGGGAGTGCAGGGCTCGGCGCTGGGGGAACACTTCCCTCCAGATGACCAGCTGACCCACGCGCTGCTCGGCGGCCAGTGGCA
Organism: Alosa alosa; assembly: GCF_017589495.1. Lineage (NCBI taxonomy): Eukaryota > Metazoa > Chordata > Actinopteri > Clupeiformes > Clupeidae > Alosa > Alosa alosa. The sequence goes on from NC_063212.1 coordinate 14,390,821, forward strand.
GCAGGCTGTAGTGCTGGCAGTAGAGGCACACGTCACGCAGGTCCTCCTTCGGCAGGTGGTTCGCTATCAGGTAGCCCTGCAGGCGGACAGCACAGGTCACTTACTCGTCCACAGATGTCCATCATTTCCATTACATTCCAAATTTACATTAAGTTTGCAAACTTTCTTCAGCCATGCACTGTGTAGGAACTGAAATTGTCTAGGGTTTGTGCAAAAAATGATATCTTATCAAGTGTTATAATCTTATATTAAGATAAAAAAAATCTAATTAGTATTGTTTTGTTTTGTCACTTAAGCTTATTTGACTCAAAATATGTCAAAATCATCTTAAATTAAGACATAAAAACAAGTAAATTTATCTGCCAGTGGAGTAAGTGATTTTATCTTAATTTAAGATAAGATTGAAGATTTAAGACAATTTAAGTCTTAATTTAAGTCTTTAAGACAATTTAAGTCTTAATTTAAGAAGATTTTGACTTATTTTAAGTCAAATAATCTTACAAAAAAGCTCAAGGTAAGTATCTTTATACTAAAAACAATACTAACTAGATTTGTTTTATCTTAATATTAGATTATAACACTTGATAAGATATAAGTAATTTTATGCAGTGTGAGGTTAATACATGGGGGCGGGTTACACATGGGAATGCATTTCTTTTTGTCCTTCCTCTTCATGATTAAAGCACGATCTGATTCTGATCCACTGGGCTATTGGACACTGCGGTTAATACACGGTGCTGCTGATACACTAGTTAGTACACGTACATACTTATCTACAAATTGCATCCCTGTATCCTTAGATACCAATATACTGATTACATCCCTATTACCCATACCTATTCATAGATGACATACTTATTCACACACATACATACAACATGCTAAATTTACTCATAACGATATTCATCAAATGTACTGCACACATTTGATATTATAAGCAAAAACTTCCTTCTCAAAGACAGATTCTAGTACTCTATGAAGACAGGATTACGCAAGGCCTCTGTTTCATAAAAAAACTTTGAGGTAAACTTGCAATGGCAAGAGTAGTCACACACACAAACACTGGGCAAGTGTGAATAACATAGATGACAGGTGCCCTCCACAAAAGTGTATATGAAGTGTTTGTGTGTGTGCGTGTCGTGTGAACAGTGTGTGAGGTGTCGGGGGTGTTGTGTGTCTGACATGGCTGGCTAACCTTGTAGAAGAGACAGGAGCCCAGGGTGACATAGAGACGTCTCATGCCATAGAAGTCCTCTGACTGTGTGACGGAAGACGGAGAAAGACGGAGAGCAAAGGAGAGAGAGAACGAGATGAGAGGAAGAAATAAAAAAAGTGTACAGGGATGAGAGACAAGGGTGATACAGTTAAGCATTTTTTTGAGTCCAGGGAAGATATTCACATACCACTAACATAGACTCTGGACTGAGTGCAGTTGCCCATGATCTCAGATCTTAACATCCCCTTACCATGTCTCCAAAATCAGCCGCCTCAAAGTCTGACAGCACTGTGTCTACCTCCACCTACAACAGACAAAAACACCAAACCCAAAGTAAATCCTATGATCACTCCCATGATAAATACCAAAATCAGTCCCAAACCCACTAAACATTAGACATCTGATGGACGTGTAGATCATGTCTATATTGCGTCCGTGGTCCAAGACCAATTCTGGACGTCTACACGGCGTGCAAACTAGGTCCACTATTTGGACGTCTAACCATGACCCCACTTGAACGTCAATATGCGGACATGTGGACAACAGTCTGCACCTTCAGGGGACCAAAATTGGACATGCAAAACAACATTGAAAAGATGTTGTTTGGATGTGTCTTTGCGCAGTGGGAAATCAATCACAAGATCAATCCCATGATCAACCATCTTGAATCAGGTGTTTTTGGTAGACCTTTTGTGTGCTTTTCACCTTTACAATTAGACCGGTCAACATTTTTCCTTCTTCTCAAACTGAATTAAACTTTCCCAGAGAACCCCAGAGACGCCCACACACTCCACCTGCCTTGATCTCTGGGGGAAGAGTGAGCCAGCGCACGGCAGGCAGGCCGTCCAGGAAGAGGGTCCCCGAGACGTCAGGGGTCGTGGGGCTGTCAATCAAACGGGACGGCTGGATGAGCTGCTGGAAGAAGAGGCAGAAGAAGTGGTCCAGCCGCGGAGAGTTGTCCTCCTCACAGAACGCACTGGAGCAGTCAGCGACCAGATGGGCCAGCATGAGACAGACAGACAGACAGATAGAGAGAGAGAGACAGACAGACAGAGAGAGAGAAACAGACAACCAGACAGAGAGAGATAGAGAGAGAGACAGACAAACAGGCAGGAAGAGAGAGAGACAGACAGAAACAGAGAGAAAGAGAGAGAGAGACAGGCAGACAGACAGACAGACAGAGAGAGAGAGAGAGGCAGACAGAGAGAGAGGCAGACAGAGAGAGAGAGACAGGCAGACAGACAGACAGAGAGAGAGAGAAACAGACAACCAGACAGAGAAAGATAGAGAGAGACAGACAAACAGGCAGAGAGACAGAGACAGACAGAGAGAGAGAGAGAGAGAGAAAGACAACCAGACAGAGAGAGATAGAGAAAGAGAGATAGAGAGAGAGAAAGAGAGAGAAAAAGACAACCAGACAGAGAGAGAGAAAGAGAGACAGATAAAGGAGAGGTAAATATAGAGGATGGGACAGAGAGAGATTTAGAATGAAAGAGGTGGGGTAATGTTAAATGGATAGAACAGTGAGCGTTGATGCTGACCACTGTACATCTCAATAATGTTGCAGCTAAAAACACTTCAGACCAAACATTGAGTAGTGTGTGTGTGTGTGTGTGTGTGTGTGTGTGTGTGTGTGTGTGTGTTTCACCTGTCCAAAGATCCGTACATGACCCTGAGTGTGCGCACCACTCCCTCCACCACTGACTGCAGGTAGATCAATGGCACTCTGCAGCAAAAACACACACACATATAATAGACAAATACAAGAATAGAACAGAATAGAATAGAATAGAATAGAACAGAATAGAATAGAATAGAATAGAATAGAATAGAACAGAATAGAATAGAACAGAATAGAATAGAATAGGTCTTTATTGTCATTGCCACAGGTACAACAACATTTAAAGTGCCATTACATACCAGTTACTCAAGCTATACAGCACTCATTTGCAATGCAATTTGCAATCAGCCTCCCACCACCTGTGATTCATCAGACTAAATACAGTTAACTGTGCATGTGTACCTGTCTGCGGGCAGGCCGATGACCAGCAGGTTGTCCCCCTCCTTCCAGTAGCCCACATGAACCAGCTGCCTCTTCAGGAGGAGAGAGGAGCTGGAGATGAAACAACGGGACAGAGAGGGAGGGAGGGAGACGTAGAAAATGCATGAAAGGAGAGGAAGCAAAACAGGAAGACATGGGGGTAACTGGGGCTTCATAAAGACACAGTGGCAGCAGATGAGGGTTTGAAGAAGGGCCTCAACATGCTTAGTGGTAAAGGCCCCTTACAGAAAGAGCCTTATTACTGTAATGCCAATGTGTGTATTTACAAATGAATTGTTGTGTGTGTGTGTCTGTGTGTGTGTGTGTGTGTGGTCACCTGATGATCTGTCCCCCGGTGACATTCTCCAGCATGTCACAGAGAGTAAGGAAGATGCCCCTCACTCCCTTCAGTTGAGCGGACGCCTCAGACACAGGGTACTGGTACAGTATCTCCTGCTGCACACAGAAACACACGGCCTGTCAGTCAGTCACAAATGTGGCGTGTGTGTGTGTTTGTGTGTGTGTGTGTGTGTGTGTGTGCGCACGTGTGAGAGAGAGAGAAAGAGAGAGAACCTGAGATGTGTGTGTGTGTGTGTGTGTGTGTGTGTGTGTGTGAGTGTGTGTGTGTGTATGGTAGAGAGAGTATGTGAGTGAGTGAGTGCAAGAGTGGGAGTGAGTGAGAGAGAGTGTTTGAGAGAAGAATCGTAGAAAAATGGATATCTGGGTTAAAAAAATGTGCCCAGGAAAAAATAAAAAAAAATCCTTTCACAGACACATACACACAATAATATGGGAGGGTGAGAGGGAGTACTGAAAAGATCCCAGGGTTTAATCAAGACGCAAGCTCCATAAACTCACATGCTCTCACCCATCCACCCCCTAATCACTCAGCTATGCTCGGGAAAAGAGCAGCAGCTACAAAAGAGTGCAGGGAGAGTTCAGGGAGGAGAGAAGTACAACAAGGAATGAGAGTAGAAAAAGCTGAACAAGACATTCATGAACACACAGGCGCACACACACACACACACACACACACACACACACACACACACACACACACGACACACACACACACACACAACACACACACACACTCTACCAATTCATTTTGTTTCCACTCCTTTACATCAGCAGCTTGAGAATGTGGCTAGTATGGTTGGTTAGTATGGTCACACTCACCAAACACTCTGGCAGCTAGCTCAGCCCAGGTGAGCAGACAGCTTCTGAGCTGCTTTGAATTATTAAGAACTCCGACTGTTGTTTTTCTCCCTCTCCTGTTTCTCCTGAACTGAACTACTGGATAACCTTTCAAGCCTTCCAACCAGGAAACCATGCTGTACCTGACAATTTGTTCGCTGTGACATGCCATGCGTTCACATGCCATAAACTCAAACACATGCAGACACAAGCTTGTGGATGCTTTAAGACCGGTGTGACGGGAATGTTGGAAAATTAACGTTTTAAAGAATATCTGGGTTAATTGAATTCAGCATAGAATTTTAGAACCTTCAATTGTTGCGGAACGGAATCTTATATTAGAATGTTCAAAAACCCACACCTTTAAAGGTCCAGTATGTAGGAAATAATAGAAAATAAACTGTAACAATTCCAAAATGATCATGAATCTCTTGGAATTTTCGTTTATGTTTTGAACGATTAATTCTAGAAAAGCGTAATTAATAATGGGCTGGATTTGGGTTGCCAAATTAGCAAAGGCCAACTGTCAACAGCTGTCAGTTGTAGTCATGGTACAAGAGGCAGGCAAATTTCCAAAATTAAAACAAGAAACTGGACATCGGAGGAGCTTCCTGAGATGGTGACGCCTTCGCCAAACGAAGAATATCAAGTCTGACGCAGAGCTGGCCATATTTCTCCACAACAGGTAGCCTATGCTAAACTTCATCTGCATCGCTTAACTTCAGCTAAATATGTTACGTTGGTTAGAGAGGTATTTTTGTTTTCACTGTTTCCGTAATGTGTAGCTGGGTCATGGTTGGAGAAACGTTAAAGCAGCTGCAGGTCAACTAACGTTAGCTAAGTCTTCATTACATCTGGCAACCCAGAAGAGGCTCGCGTCTGGTAGTCTTGAGAACGTTCACCAGTGTTTTGATTTTGGCCAACAGAACGTTCGGTAACAATCCTACAAATCGCACCTTTAAGGGTTAAAAAATGCAGTCTAGGACCATAAGTATACATGTGATTATGTCTTAGGGCACAGCTTAAAACTGATTCTGAACTGGGGAATTACCTTTTAAGAGTGCGTATTTTCCCGTTGAGAACATTTTAATTTGTAACTACACGGAGAAAGAGAGACTGTGAAAGAGTAGCAAGCACTTTAAGGGTCCACTAAGTTCACACCGGTGTGATGGGAATGTTGGAAAATGAACGTTCTAAATTTTAGAACCTTCAATTGTTGTGGAATGGAATCTTTTGTTAGAATGTTGAAAAATCCACAATTTCAATGTTTTAGAAGTAGTTAGGTTTTAAACTAAAGCATAGAAAAATTCTGTGCCTGAGGTATTAGAAATGTACAAAGTCACTATTTACAATACACGTTAACAATGTATGTATTATTTTTCCAATTCTTGAACAACCCTGCGCACGCATGAATTCCAACACAGTGCTGGAGAACTGCAACTGACCGTGTGTAGTCAACCTGACCTTCACTATGCTCAGCCACTGAATCAAGCTGTGTCATGTGTCTGTGTCATGCCTCTTGTGTCATTATTCACCTAATCTGTGAGCTCACGTCTTGTGTCATATCTACACACATTTCTGATAGGGTTACATCCATAGATCTAATACTAATAATAATAATAATAATAATGATAATAATAATAATAATAATAATAATAAGAATAAGAATAAATGTATTTTTTAAAGTGGTTTTCATGACACTCAAAGGCGACCTGTATAAATAAGGCAATGTATACATATCTAAGAGCATGAGTGTGGTGGACGAACCTCCTCATGCGTGGGTTCAGTGTCCAGGCGCAGCGACAGATACATGATGACGTGGGGGATGTGAGAGATGGCCATCTGCAGCTCGACTGTGTCCTCTCCCCATAGCAGACGCACCAGCTGGGAGACCGCCGCCGAGCCGCGACCTCTGATCCCCTCGTCCTCGACGAACGGGCAGCCGCCGCCATCCGGGGCCGTCGTCTCCAGAGTCAGCCTCACCTGAGGAGAAGAGGACGAAGGGGGAGGGGGACAGATGGGAAAGTAATTAGTGAGGAAAAGAGAGGGAGAGAGGGAAGAAGAGAAAAGGAGAGAGGGAGGAGGAGAGAGAAAGAAAGAGATGGTGGGGGGAGGAAGTGGTGAGCGAGAGGGAGAGGAAATGGCAGAGAAAGAGAGAGAGAGAGAGAGAGAGAAAGAGAGAGAGAAAAAAAGAGAGATGGTGGTGGGAGAAGAGGGTTGAGAAAGAGACAGAGAGGTGTAATGTTAAAGGAATGAGAAGAGAGCGTGACAGGAAGAGACGAGGACAGACAGAGATCACGTAAAAAAAAAAAAAAGAAAAAAAAATGGAGCTGCCTCTGAACAGTAGGCAGTTGTGTAGAGTGAAGAGGACTCCTTCAGTGAGCACGGCTGGGACGGATGGTGCAGACACAGCAGGGAGCAGCAGTGTTACGAAGCGGCCATGTCTGCTGCTCCACCGCTCTGTTTTAGAGCCAGCGCTCGGTTCAGGCCCACTATAGCCTGGGAGGTCAGGCGTCTTCCAAAGAGCAACAGAGACACACACACACACACACACACACACAAAACATACAACACACAACACACACACAGAGTGAGAGCGAGAGAGAGACGAAGAGAAACCATAAGCGCTACTACTAGGCATGCACTTTTCTCTACTGTGTCTATGTTTTCCTGACTGCATGGCATGTACATATACAACTTGCATTTGCAAAGGTTTCAATCTGTATGTGAGCATACAAGATCAGCGATCGGTGAATGTGTGTGTGTGTGTGCGCATGCACTTCTGTCTGTTGTGCATGACGATGTATTTATGTATGGGTGTTGTGGTGTGTACGACGCTTGTGTGAATGGATGTGTACCTCTATGTGTGTGTGGTGTGTCTGATGTGTGTACCTCTATGTGTGTGTGTGTGACTGCTGTGGTGTGTGTGATGTGTGTGTGTGTGCGGTGTGCATATGATACGTGTGTGTGTGTGTGTGTGTGTGTGTGTGTGTGTGCGTGTGTGTGCACAGTTCTGGGCGTGTGTCCCGGCGGTGTAATTTGCTCCGTACAGACGTCCTCTAATCAGCTGTGCCCGGCGCTCCGGCGAAGCCAAGCGGCGCTCTCTTAGGATGGCCTCGGCTCCACAGCACGCCATGGCGGCCCAGCCCAGACCAGTCCACCACAACCCCACCCCACCCCTACCCCACCCCACCCCACCCCGTCCTGCCCTGGGCCTGTCATTTCGGCATTCCTGCCTCGCCTGCTCCACCTTCGACTCTTTCGGCGCTTGCTTTCTTCCCGTTTTAAAAATGTTCCACTTCCTCTTTTCATATTCTTCCAAGTTTCGGAATACTTTTCTTACCCTCTTCTAGTGCATTGCATTGGTCTCTATCTCTCTCTCTTTCTTCTCTCTCTTCAACTTCTCACTCTTTCTCTCTGTCTGTCTCTCACATTGTTTTTTTTCCCTGTTCTCTTTTTTTCTTTCCGTTAGGTGGTGTTTTTAGCAGAGGCCAGCTGTGTGGTGACTTGAAATAGGATCAAAAGATGTCGCTTCTGTGGAAGCTGCGGGCGTTTCCCCTCTGGGACAACGGAAATGGTTAGGCACTACACTTGTTTTTGGCCTGTGTCTCTCTCTTCTCTCTCTCTCTCTCTCTCTGTGAGTGTGTGTGTGTGTGTGACTGTGTGTTTCTGTGTATGTGTGTGTGTTTCTGTGCGTGCTTACTAACATCAGACTTTGGACATCCTCACATGCCAAGCTCCGTGTGAGAACCAAGCCAATCGTAAAAAGGGTGTCCAGAGAGGACGGCTCCACCCAAGCGTTTAACAAAGACCTACAGCGAGTCCTATACAACGCGAGCACCCTGACAAGAATCTCCAAACAGAAGTCTTCAATTCCACTCCTTTTTGTGTTAATGTTGATATCTACACTGACATTTCAGCACAGTAAAGATAAAAAAATCAAAGCTTGGACTGGATGATTCCTCTTGGGCCTGGTAACATTCAATGTTTTGCTAAAAACTAATTGGCTTTCCTCTTGCCATATACAGCTTTTATGTTTGCTCACCAAGCTCCTCTTATGGCCTGAGCAGACAAGATGTGAAACTAACATGACAGTAAACTAACATGAGACCCAAAACACATACATATGTATAGATTTCATGTTAGATAAGCAATGTTAACTCACATATCTGAAACGTCAGCATTGATACAAGGGCGCTGTAGTCCATTACTACATCAAAGCTTGAGCACTGAAGCATCAGTCCTATATAACGAGTCAGAACAACTAGGCATTGGCAGGCAATCTGTTCTTAAGAGCTATTTAACGAGATTCCGGCGTGAAAAACTGGTTTGACTGTTGGTTTATTGGTTTGACTTATTTTCCTTCTCCGATTCTGACACGCATGTTTGTGGGATTGCCTCTGAGGACAGTGCGGCTGTTTTTGTGTTTGTCTTGCAGAAAAACAAAAAGCCCGCAGCAGATTATTTTTCCACATTAACACGACTCTCTCAGAAACCCATCGCCATTATGCTCCCAAATTACCCTTATTTCCAGTTAGCATAAATTCTCCTCTGTGCGCAGTTCATCAGGGGCAAAGCAACACAGGGGCGGAACATTAAACAATCAAATGCCCCAATTAAATAGCGTATAACTCACTTCCTCATGCACCGCGCCTTCAAGCAGGTCCAGAGGCTTCTGTTTGTCATTTTGTGGGGAAAATGGGACTAAATATAATAATTTAAGAAAAACATTTAAAAGTTTAGTTTTCCACAGCAGCCTACTTATGCACTCATTACCATCACCACCACATCAATGATGAGTAAGATCCGTGTGTTTTTTTTGTTGTTTTTGGTGCTGACAGAGGGAAGGGTAAACAACAAAAATGTGAACTAGTTTTCGCATAAGAAGACGATGTTTTACACTGTGCCAATCTTTGCCACAAAAGAAGAGGTTTCACATTCTGACAGTGTTTTGCCAACCTGCAAAAGCTGTTTGCTGCTTTAAATGTATCAAAAATGTATAATGGTGCAATGAGAAAAATACAGTCTGACAGCCTTATTTAGGGCTCATTGCTATAAATTTCCTTGGTCAATGCGTAAAAGTCAAGCAAATCAACTTTTTTCCCATTCTTGATTACATGAGGTGAATCAGAAGAAAAATACAGTACATGTTTGAACCCACTGGCTTGATTGCTGATTATTATTCTTTCTGATGCAATTGCACGCAGTCTAATGATTGTGGTTTCTGCATTAGAGTGCAGTTAACATACCAGTTTCATTAGGATACACTCAGATGCATTTACACTTGGGAGTGGGTGCCGTTAAGGCAGACAGAAAGCAGAACGTTAGGAGAGAGAACCCATGGACAGCATTTAAAGAAATGCAATGAAAGAGGGTGGGTGGTCTGCTCTCTCACTGACACACACAGACACAGACACACACACACACACACACACACACACACACACACACACACACAGACACACACACACACACACACACACACACACACAAACACAGGCACACACACAAACCTGTGTGGGGCCAGGTATGCAGGACAGAATCCTCTCAATGTTCTCTGAGGTAACCTCCACATCATCGACAGCCAGAATGACATCTCCTGTATCGTGACAAACAAACACACACACACACACCAGGAGAATTTGAAATGCACTGAACCCAACAAGGCCCACCAGCACAAAGCAAAACTCATTAAACGCAAATACCTCAAAAGGAATGCTTTTCACTACGAGGGCTGTTAACCGAGTTGATATCTGGCCAAATTAAGGGCTTTTTTGTAGAGTTGGGAGCAGTACAGAGTTTTTATCAGAGGAGGCCTGTTCAAGCGTGCCCTATTCAACGCACTCATACTATCTCCCTCGCCCAGGCCTCAATCGTCCTGACTTCAGACGTTGGCAGCACCTGTGATTGCTTTAGCATACAGAGGTAGTTCAAAAGGATGGACATAAACGCTAGCGGATGCAGGCCTCTTATTTTTTTTTTGAGCTTCTGCATCAGAGAAACTGCTCTGCGTGAGTTTGTGGTACCTTGCTGTAACGTGCATTGGAGTCAGATAGGGTTCTTATTGTCAACAAAGACTGAGCTTTTTTTTTTTTTTTGGTCGTTATCAAAGCAGCATTCCAGTATCAGCTCTTGCATTCTGAAGCAGAAACAGCTCCCTGCAAATGACTGCACACTCATGCATGGCCCACACCTCAGAAATAACAAATTACCTGAATGATGAAACACACACACATACGCAAGTATAGACACAAACACACACACTGTATGCACACAAACAAACACACTCACACAGTTATAAACTTTCATTTTTAGAGTTTCAACAATCAACGGGTGACCAAGGGGAGAGCGTGTAACACTTTACACCGGTTTACAAGGAGTTGCAGGAGCAAGGAATAGAAAGAAGCTGAGAAGCGCGCTCTACTTTCTTCAGATAGTATACGGCATCACCTTACGGTAATCATATTATGCACAGATATGCATTACATATCAGTAGTAGTACACGGCCTAGTAGTAGTAGCGGTTATAGTAAGCCTAGTAGCGGTAGTGGTAATAGTAAGCCTGACAGTAGTAGTTGTAGTATTACTTGGTACCCCGTCAGTGGGGTATACTACGAAGCACGTTAGACATATCTAGGCTATGTAGACATATCGAGGCTTGACAAAGCCTTGACTCAGGAGTATACGTTAAGTGATACTACGATTGCAGTTATGTGATATATTTGTCAAACTAGGCTTTCAGCTCAGATCTGTGCGTTCTCGTGTTGGGATGACTTTGGCCAATCGTGTAAGCGTGGAGCGCGACAAGACCGCCTCTATTTAAAACAATTACTTCGCGATTCATGAGCGATAGCTTAATCTACATTGCGGTCATTTTTTTGTGTCTAACCTATAACATCAAATAAATCAATTGTCATCAGTTGTTGTATGGTATGCACGTCCATAGTGGGATATTTGCACGCACAGCACTATTAAAGCGCATTCGAGATCCAAAATGTTAGTAGAGGCGGAGCTCCACCTGTAAAATATATGACAGAATCCTACATGTGAGATAACTTCGTTTTTAAGACAATTGATTGGTCAGTGTGCGGTAGATTACACGATTTGAGCTATAATTTAGCACATAACCTCCTCCCGACCAGGTTTGGTTGACAGCATGAGATACCATGGTGATATAGCGACACTAAAACAGATCCACTTTCGTGTCACAGCATAGCCTGGCTACATACCTCGCTAACCCACTAATCGAGATTCGTAGTACACCCCACAGGTGTGTAATGCTCACCGATGAGTATGTGGCCACTCCTGCTAGCAGGGCTGTTGGGCACCAGCCCGTGGACCGTGAGTCTCTGTGGCCCTGTGCCACGCCCCCCCCGGTGCACCACGCCCAGCAGGGCCTCCAGGAGGCCCCCGCTCTCCGGCAGGAGGTGAGGAGTGCCGGCCAGCCGTTTGGGGTTGAGGTAGACGCACACGTCCTTCAGGATCGGCTGCTGCTGCTGCTGACCGGTATGCCTGGCCCCCACCGCCTGGTTCTTCAGGATGGAGGGAGGGGGACGAGAGGGACTCCCTTCACCCCGTCCATGCTTCTTTCGACGCAGTAGTCCCGCAAGTCTTTTGAGTCGAGGCGTGACCTTTGACCCCACACGCCCGTCACTGCCGCCGCCACCACCTCCACAGCCCCGGTGCCGTCCTTCCTCTGTGATGATCTCTGCCTCCTGCTCACTGAAGCGCACATGATTGGCTGCTGAGGCGCGGGCCCTGGCCTCCTCTTTCTTCCAGGTAGAAGCCTGCACCTCATCCAGCCTCCAGGTAGAAGAGCATTCATTTGCACAATTCCGAAATAAATTTTTTGCCATTTAGGCTTAGCTACATTCCTTCTCATCCAGCTGTTGTATGGGCTCAATTGACATTCGCTTTTTTTTTACAATTACATAGAGCATTCATTTTCAAAAAGAAACACTGAAAAACATTCTAGTTCTAAATGAGTAACTGAACCTCTGATCCAAAATGGTGGAAGATTTTTGAGATCACAAAACCATCCCTTTTCTAAAACGAAAATAATTCCTTTTTAAAACAATAATCCTAGGCTATGGTCAAAATTAAAGCTCAAAAAGAGGGAAAAAAACTGGTATGGCCATCACATTACCAATTTCTTCAACAGACTGATACGGAACTCGTTCACATTCTTCTCGATATTGCAATAGACGGTATGGATGACAGTTAGCCTAAGGGCTCAAGTTTCTGTGTGGCCTATTACAGATTTGGCATGAGAAATGCTGTCATGATAGCGCAACAGAAAGAAAACACACAGCTGGCACTGATTCTAACAGATTGACCACACTGACATGCAGAAACACACAAAGAGGCCTTGCTACTACAACACACACACATACACACATATTGACCGTGGTATTGCTGCAGTTCAAACCCACATGCATGCAAACAGAGACACATACTGCTGTTGCCTGAACCCATTAACACACACACACACACACACACACACACACGCACACACACACACACACACACAAACTCAGTGCTTGTCCCTGTCACTGTGGTTTTGTTTGGCTGGCTTGTGACTCTGCTTTGAACTCTGCGTTTTCGGTCTCCAGATCATGCATGTCTGTGAGCGAGGCGCTCTATGCCAGCACTTGCGGCCTGGAATGGCATGTAGCCGCGGAGACCGACGGAAACCTGCCTCCCAACATCCACCCTCAGCCCAGCCCCCCCCCAACCCCCTGAAAATAAAATGCTCCAACTCTGCGAAAAATAAAACCAAAGAGTCAGACAGACATCCTCATCTTTCCCTCTCTCTGTTCCCCCTCTTCTCTCTCTCTCTCTCTCTCTCTCTCTCTCTCTCTAAATGAAGGCACTCAGCTCCTGTGGCGGGCGCTTGGAAACCACATCCATAAATTCACTAAAGATGGCCAATAGCATATCATTATTTATGAAGGCTAACATTCCAAATTGGAACCAGAAATGTCCTCCAAATTCAGAGGGCAGGGGGGTTCAAGGGGTGAAAAAAAAGGCAGAAATGGGGGACAGAAGAAGAAAAAGGATCTACAGAGAACTTCAGGGGTAAAGAGAGAAAACAAAACACAGAAACAACAAAGAAAAATTAGAGAAGAGGGAAATGAGGGAGACAGGAAGCACTGGGAGGACAAACAAACATAGACCAACTGTCAGGCCATAAAGAAAACGAGTGAGTATAGGTGAGGGAGGGATAAAGAGAGGGATGGAGAAAGGAAGAGATAAAGAGACATGCTGAGATTGACTGACAGGGACTCTAGAGCAAATTAATGATACAGACAGAGAGAGAAAGAGAGAGAGAGAGAGACTCTTTGCGTTGCTAGGCATGCTAGGCTACATGCTACAGTAAACATTTTCACATGGTGGTTTCTAGGAAGCCTTAGCTGTCTGTCAGACTTGCCTCTGTCTGAGACAGCCTGCCCACCAAGATATTACACAGTACACATTGGCTTATCATGATGTCAATTAAATGAGGGTGCATTCGGACCATGCAGACCGTATCCCTTCAAAAAAACCTATGCAGTTTATGGCCAGTGCGGACAGGCAGACTTTATGCTGACTGTCTGACTTCCTTGGAAACCTCTCTTGCAAAACATGGCACAACTTCTTCATGAACTAGAGCAAAAAAAAAAAAGAAACAGCAACAAGCTCTGCAGTTGGGTGCAGGATTGCATGGATTACATCACTACATCAAACATGTGGAGGAACGCCTTGTAAAATACATGATACCTACATACAATTAAGAACTACATTATTCATAACCCTGGCAAATATTGATTTAATGTTGCCAGGGTTATGAATAACTTTGTTCTTAACTGTATGACTACTGATGTGAAACCATCTGAACCTACAAGCACAGTATACTGCTTATCAGAGCGTTTCATCATTATAATATTACGACCAAAATGGTCATAATAACTTTGACCATTTCAGCTAAAATAATATGCCTGGATTTGCTCAGTGACAGACAAAGGCTATTTCATAATATGGATCCAAACAACTTCCTTAAGTGCCATTAAGTGCAGTTAATGAGCAGGAAGCACACGATTTCCCAGGGTCCAGGGACTTACATGTCAATTATATTACAAGGGCCACTGTCCCCTTTAGGTTAAGTGCCTTGCTCAAGGGCACAACGGTGGAAGCCGGGAATTGAACCCACAACTTTTTAGGCCACTGCATGATAGCCCAGGTTCAGGTTCAAGATGCAGTTTTCAATCCGAGTGAAAGGTTAGGTTAGGCTACTTAAAGGAGAATTCCGGTGTGATATTGACCTAAAGTGTGTTGAAACATGATACCGAAACATGATATAATTCAGTGGAAATGCATGGATTCCAGTTTCTTCCAGTAGCAGCAACTGGAATCCATGCATTTCCACAGAATTATTTTTGGAATCTGATCCCTTATCATACCTGTTCATTCTTACTCATCGCTGGACTTATTGTGACTAAATTCAAGATGGCTGCAAACCTAAACTTCGTGAAGATACTGTCTTTATAAATCGTCTTGTAAGTAAACTACCAGTGCTTTTTCAAAGTTCTCAATGTCTCGTTTTAAATGTCAGGGCCCTCGGAAGTCTACCAATGAAGTGTGGAGATACATTGAGCCTCGTAAATGGTGTAAAACAGTGATTTATTTGCATGGCTAGCCCGATGCCGAAGCACCACCATTGAAAAAGCTGTTAGTAGCATCAAACTAGCGCCAGATTTTGGAGTGCAGGGGACAAGCCGAGATGGGCTATGAGACATACGTTTACACTCGGTATCATGTTTCAACACACTTTAGGTCAATATCACACCGGAATTCTCCTTTAAGGACTGTTTGGTATAGCACCAGTGTTTTCCAGCTTCATATTACACTTCAACTGTGACACCATGGTGTTGTGTGTCACATACGTTTCTGAGAACACCATTCACTTTGAGTCTATGTGGTCCTAATTTATAATGGGCAAGCATCAGATCTATGCCAACACACCAAACTGGATTGTTTAGAGGTTGATGCCGAATGCCAGCTGACCTTAATTGGACAGACAGTTAAGACATCTCATTTTTAGCATGAAAGTAAATCTCCCTCTCCCTCTTTCACACGTGAATGGACTATCCTACTCTGTCGACAGAC
Source organism: Alosa alosa (assembly GCF_017589495.1). NCBI lineage: Eukaryota > Metazoa > Chordata > Actinopteri > Clupeiformes > Clupeidae > Alosa > Alosa alosa. Next base: position 14,406,419 of record NC_063212.1, read on the forward strand.
CTAAAGGCAATACTGGCTGAATCTTGATTGCCATACAAAGATATTGTCATTTGTAAGTAAAACTATGAGAGCGCACCTAAAGTAATTATGTCATTGATTGCATTTAATGGTCTCAAAACCACGCACTGGGAGGAAGAGACGTCTATCATCATACTTAAAGTTGGGAAAACTATCTACTAGGCAACAAACAGACAAACGGAGTGGTGCAACTCGGGTATTCATCAAAGATATTCAAATCTAGTGTAGCGCAATTGTACTGGGACTGTCTTATAGTACAGGCAGGCATCTAACCCGCTGAGAAAATGCTGAGGCTAAATAAATTTAAAAGCGTTTCTTTTCAATATGTTACAACGATGTCTTACTCAGAGTAATCACTCGACGCGGTGGAGTTTCTATCGCTCCCAGCGTCTCCGACATCTTCGGCGGCTTCCCTGCGAAATGGTGCGCCCGAGGAAGATATATTATCAGGCTCAACCAGCCGTTCACATTCCATTACTCTAGACCCATACATGCAGCTTATTCTTCACGGCAGAATTACTACGTTAGAAAGTAAAGTGCATTCGTTACCCTTCCACGTTAGTATGCTTTAGCCCTATTTTGTCCATACGGGACTTTCGAGTTCAAACACGTGATTCACATGTCGCTGCGTGGTTGGCCAGGCATACCGTTACCCTGACAACGTGGAAGCTTTCCAATCAGCATGCAAAAGGTCCTCTAACATTACAATAAATTTAACATTATTGAGTTTGTAAAGTCATTATTTATTTAGTCGTACGAATAACTACTGAGATATCTAACATAAAATCCATAGTAAGCGGCGTATCTTCAGAAAGCCAACAATTCTTACTTGAAATGCTAACTGAAGTTTTCGTCACAGGTTTTAACGTAGTATTCTAGTTGCAATCAGCGTTAAACTATCATGTAATCAATACATTAGAATTAATACACTACCGCTATATTGGCAACACTGATGCGAAGTCACAGCTAGAACAAAAATGTTGCACTATGGTCTGGAAAAGGATGGCTGTCAATCAGTTACCTCGCTAATTTAAAGTCAGGCCAATATGGATGGACTAGCAGATAGAAACGGCCGAATGACACACAAAAACGTTCCTACTGCGACAGCAACTCTACCACAAAGTATTTTCCCGAAACTTACGTAACACCCACCGCTATTTTCCCGTTAAGCCAAGTGTACCAGGGCAAGTGGCTGTTTTTGCCTGCAAACTTGCACGAGGGTTTTAAATCCCCGATGGCATGCGAAGCAAACGCAGTAGTTCACGTGCCAATGTCCAACTCATTGATGAAGTAATGCGAGGTCTTTTTTAAATAGACTTTAAAGACAAACGTGCACAAACGTTATTCCCATAACTAAATTAAAATACTCATGGACAGCACATCTAGGGGCGTGCGAACTCACTGACCTGTAAAGCAGAACGCTGCGGATGGAGTCAAAGTCCTCGAAGTTTTTGGAAAGACATCTCGAGTTTCCCTCATCGAAGCCTATATTATACATCATATATGCGTCATGTACTCATATCCGACAAAAAAACTGCTCGACATGATCGACACTGAGAGGTCTACCGAACATGGAGTTGCTGTCGTGTTGTCTAGTTGTCGAGACTTTGGTGAATATTTCAATACCAAGACAGAGTTAAAAACGAATATCCCTTGGCGAATTTGAAAATGTCGATGGTTGCCTAGGTTTCGTCCTCTGAACCTTCTTCACACAGGCTTTCCCTTCTCGTCCACTGTGCATTTGGAGTGAAACAGGCTAGGCTCTGCGGTCTTGAGTAATTCTCCAGACTCGTTCTGACGACCTCGTATGAATAGCGCGGTTGAGCAGCCCATTCTGATCAGCTTTTCATCTCTCTCTCTCTCTCTGATTCTCTTCAAACTGGTCACAGTTTGAGAGATAAAAGAGATAAAAGTTTAGGGCAGCTTTGGAAATAACTATACAAATGTCTTATAGTATTTATAAAGATTTATAATTCAATTCAATTTCAATTTATTGTGCTTATAGAGCGCCAAAACATTACATATGTAGGCTATCATGGCGCTTTACAGAAAGTAGGCAATCAGAGAAAAAAGAAAAGAGGGAGAAAAGAAAAGAAAGAAAGAAGGCCCATGGGTAACAGGGGCGAGGAAAAAAAAAAGAAACCTCGAGCAGATCCACGACTCAAGGGCCTGACCCATCTGCCTAGGGTCAATACGGACAGTAAGGTCTGTACATGACAAATGCATATGATAGTCAGGTGTGGAGAATAGGACATGGTGTTTAAAGCACCTGAGGTGGGATGATTACGTATCCAGTATGATAATGCATTAATCATGATTTAGTGAGAGAAAGTACAAATAGTCCGGCATTGGAATTGTCCAGGGAAAGAGAGCCTACATAATTACATATTTAGCATACATAGCCTACCACCTGCCTCTGTCGAGGGATTTCTTCCAATATCTGCTACCAAAAAGAAGAATGACAGCAAATTTAGTCGTGGACTGGAGGAACAAAAGCACACAGAGTGGTTTTACACAATGGTTTACCATTCACTTTCAACGGACATCCGCGCCATCACCCTGACAACCCCACACTAGACAGCAGGAATGGTGGGTGTGGTGGGGGAGTATTTCTAGGAGATGGCAGAGAGCTCTGTGATGAAGAAAGAAGCAAAAGGTCAGGCATCTATTCTGAGCATGAAAAGTCTCGATCGCTGTCCGATTCGCGCTCAAAGAAAAGCATTATAGCTCATCATCATGAATAGCGAGACACAACACTTTCGAAACGTATTTCCAAGTCAAGGACTATAGAAATGATCCCTGAAAGTA
>NC_063212.1:14409744-14649633 GCF_017589495.1 Alosa alosa
CATCAGGAGAGCATGAAAAGGGCGCCATAGCGTTGACGCTGGAGCTGTGTTGTGGAAGGAGGCAGAGCGCCAGCGTCAAACAGCAAAGAGCGAGTCAATGCACACAGATCAGTCACTGCGGGTAGTGCGTTGTGGGGGAATATTTCTGAAAGGAGCAACTCGTCAGACATCTAGGCTGAGCGTGGCGTCTCAGTGCGCCTTGTTAACATTGCCTTTCAACAGACATGCGCGCTATCACTCTGAAAATGCTTCTCTTCTCCTGCCCCCCGACAGAGAGCAGGAACGGTCATCAATGACAGCAGACCAGAGACAAAAGTCTCGATCTCTGTCGATTCAAGGCTCAAAGAAAAAAGCATTATAGCTCATCATCATGAATAGCGAGACACAACACTTTCGAAACGTATTTCCAAGTCAAGGACTATAGAAATGATCCCTGAAAGTATAGTCTTAACGTAACAGAGGCGACGCGAGCAGAGCCTTTCGCCTGCTCGGTCTTCACCATGAGGGTGTCCGGTCTATCCGTGAGGGCCTTTCGGGTGCTGAGCGCTGCCTCGCGCCCAAGAAAAGACAGGTATCCCATCTACTCAGCTTTTGAGGGCGTCATCAGACGCGTGACGAGGCATCAGGAGAGCATGAAAAGGGCGCCATAGCATTGACGCTGGAGCTGTGTTGTGGAAGGAGGCAGAGCGCCAGCGTCAAACAGCAAAGAGCGAGTCAATGCACACAGATCAGTCACTGCGGGTAGTGCGTTGTGGGGGAATATTTCTGAAAGGAGCAACTCGTCAGACCTCTAGGCTGAGCGTGGCGTCTCAGTGCGCCTTGTTAACATTGCCTTTCAACAGACATGTGCGCTATCACTCTGACAATGCTTCTCTTCTCCTGCCCCCCGACAGAGAGCAGGAACGGTCATCAATGACAGCAGACCAGAGACAAAAGTCTCGATCTCTGTCCGATTCGCGCTCAAAGAAAAGCATTATAGCTCATCATCATGAATAGCGAGACACAACACTTTCGAAACGTATTTCCAAGTCAAGGACTATAGAAATGATCCCTGAAAGTATAGTCTTAACGTAACAGAGGCGACGCGAGCAGAGCCTTTCGCTTGCTCGGTCTTCACCATGAGGGTGTCCGGTCTATCCGTGAGGGCCTTTCGGGTGCTGAGCGCTGCCTCGCGCCCAAGAAAAGACAGGTCTACTCAGCTTTTGAGGGCTCGCACTATGTTATTGCTGAATGATCTCTGAGCATTTCGTCATATACATGTCAATATAAAACATGACATTAAAAAAACATGTTCGTAAAAGTTGTATCAATCCCACAATGCCCTTCGCTAAACACTCGGTGTTTCTGATTGGTTAGTGCCGGATGGTGTTTTTTTAATTAGCTATAACTTCACCACCGTTATACCTGTATAATGAATTCATTTGTAGACATAGGAACCTGCATCTTAATGCATCACCATAATTTTATTTCTTCGTAATTGGCTACAATAGGTTTTATCTGGTGTTGACTGTTTGCGCATACACATGATTTCGGTCACATGATGACTTCTTATCGAAGGCAAGAGTAGGAGACGGAAATAGGCTAACCTACAATATAACTAATTAATCACTGACTTTAGATATACACTTTACACTCGTGCGTTAGCCGTATATCCCCCTATTAACAAAACTTAAACAGAAGAGGGCCGGTTATTTCTCAACATTGTGAGAATGTAGGCTACCACACAGGTCAAAATAACTTCTCTGGCTATGTTGTGAAAACCATGTGTCAGCCTATGCAAAGAATCGGTCTTGCAACCATTCCGCAAACGGTTTTACATGTGTTTACGTGTAGCCTATTTAATAGCCGAACGAACGCAAATGTGCATTCGCTGCCTAATGTGTAGCCTAATCTGAAGAACTACCGCAATGGGTTTCCAAACTTCGACAACACTACCATCGTGCGGAGAGCTTTCTTCGACACTACTGTGGTGCGTTTCTCAAATCATTAGTGTTTTCTTAGCTGCTTTGGCACATTTCTCATATTAGAATGGTAATTCTCAAATCTGTTTGTTCAAATTCCATATAATCTTATTACTTGTGCACATCATTTAATCAGTTTATCCCCATTTTTAAAAAAATAGCAATGTAGCCTACATCCACGCAACTGATTTTGTAGGCTACAATTGTCTGCTGTTTTTTTTATTTTCAATGACTAATATCATGTTGGTCAAAATGCACTATGCTGCCCAGATAGCAAAATCAGATTGGGGATAGTGGACCGCTGGTGGTAGGCCTATGCTGCTGGTGGATTGCCATGTGGTCCGCCGTTGGATCACCATCTCTTTAAATTTAACTAAAGAAAAGACATGAAATGTTATTAAAATGATATGGAGTATAACTGAACCAATGAAAAAGATTTTAGACCAATAGTGGCAAAATATATATTTGTCTATAATGTATTTGTCTGCAACCTGCCAGAGAACCGATGAGCATAACGCCAGCGGACCGCCAGATCTGCCTCGATTGGGCCAACAGTGGTCCGCCAGCCTTTTGCTATCTTAGTGGTTCCCTGCTGAATAGTCTTACCCCATAAAATAATGGCCTCACTGCATCGCTTGTGTCATTACATGCAAATGTATTGAACTAGTTGTCATTATTATTTTGTCAGTTGTCAAGATGTACAGTGGTGCACAGCTCTGACCAAGGGGTGCTTTAGGTTACTGTAATGGTCATTTTTCATTTGTACAATGCTGTAAAAGCCTTTGTTTTCTTTACAATGTCACAATGTCTGTCTGTCAACAGTAAAGACTTTGAAACACATCCACTGTCTTGCAATCAACCCCCTCAATACAATAATGTGTAACTTTGTAGTTTTGAAATAGAAAATAGTGCTGCCTTGCACATTGTTAATTAGAAAATATGTACAGAGTAAATAAAACTGTAATACTGACAAGTGTGACTATGTTGACATAAACAATAGCACCATGACATGTCATTTAGATTGCACTGACCCTTTTGTTGAATATTTGCAGGTATTGTAAAGTATTTTGAACAAGATACACACTTTTGCAGGTTATCAATGCAGTGCAGTTTGCACTAATTGTTTTGAGAAATGTAGCCTGTGCAAATGTTCATTATGATTTGAGAAATGCAGCATGCGACTGAGAAAAACTGACTAAAACATTTAGTGCATGTCTTAAAACAATTATTGCCAACCAATCTGCAAAATAGTAGACCTGTACCTGCAAAAGCACGTCTTGCTCAAAATACTGTATACTGTATGTTACTGTATTGTAGCCTAGGATACTGTTTGTACTGCAATTAATTTGCTAACAGACTGTCCCTGCAGGAAAAAAAAGGCCATAGCCTATATTTCTGTTCACATAAAATATGTTTGAGAGATTAAGAACTGTCATGACTTAAGTTATGAAATCAGGCCTATGTGTTTTATGGAGTAGGACTATTCAGCATGGAACCAGTATTGTGCAGCAACATGCAGCAGACATTTGCACACAATCAGTTGCATGGATGTATGCCCACTGAAGCAGTTGTTTGTTCGAAGCTACGATAATTGCTTTTTTATGATGTGCACAAGTGAGAAGATGATATGGAGTTTGAACAAGCAGTTTCGAGAATTTCAATTCCGATCTGAGAAATGCACCAAAGGGACTGTAATGTTACATTAAAACAAAATTGATATTAGCAGGCAGGATTACCTAAATGAGCTTAAGTTTGTTGTAAGAGCTCAGGTAGACAACACAGACATGGCCTTCATGGTCTCATCATTTGTGATTAAGTAGAAAGTTGTGCTCTACAAAAAGCACAGCCGATCACTTACTCTATTTCCCTCAAAGATCATCCACAGATTAGTTAACCGATAATCACACGGTGAGCATCAAAATAAATGTTGAAATTGGAATGTGGATACTGTGTAAATTGAAGCCAGGCCAACGGACAATGGGTAGACACCCACCAACCTTTTTCATTCATTTTCAACCTTTTTCCACATATAGAATGTATGTCTATGTAGAAGTGATTTATCTTAATCCCTTAATCATATAGATAATAGCAGTTCAACTGGATAACAAAAACACTTGAAGTGGGAAAACGTCACCTCTAGCACAATCTGTGACACGTTTGTCTCATTTCAAGAAACAGCCAATGTGTAAACATATATCTTATTCTACTAATACTAATAGACATTTTTTATGTTAGAATATTTTACACATATCCTTCACATAGGCCTACAGAATATACTGTGTATTTTATAAGAAGACCTAGTTCCAGACCCAGAGACTAGCAGTTTCCCATTGATTTTTGCAGCAAGCAACTGCAGAGGCCAAATATGATCAACATGAAACAATCTCCCCTTTTACTGGATACGAGTATTACCATTGCGTTTTATCTCAGCCACAGTACTCATTCATATTTCAACTTTTATTTAAGTATAGTATATCCAAATGAAAAGGTAAAGCAGAAAAAAAACATGATAAACAAACAATAACAACAATAAAATAATAAAATTAACAGATAAAACATTCAGCTTGTGGGTGGGTGAGTGTACACATCATCTTCATCATCTCCATCTTTGCCTTCTATAACAGTTGTAGATCCTTCAGATGTCTTGTAGGACATTGTCTCCAGTAGGTCACCGTGACACCACAGGCAACATTCCCCCTTTACATCCCTGTCACAAGAGGCTGGGAAGTTGTATGGTCTTTTGGGCCCCCACTGTCAAATTCAAGGCAGTGTCGCCTGGGAGGCACTAGGGTTTGGATGTAGGTGCCTTGAAGTGGACGGTAGCAACGCTGCCTTGAAGTCGACAGTGGGGCATCAATCAGATGGGAATATGAGGGTCTGATGGCAGAATGGGAGGGCTGGCATGATCAAGGGGGCTACGACACGCAGGTGGGCTTGACCTCAGCAGCAGCTGCAGTGGTCTCCGTCGCCAGCATGTAGCCCTTCCCAGCAGGAACCCCTACAGGAAGTGCCTTCTCCCAGCTCCCCGTTTCACGGTACACCAAGAGGATCTCAAACACTGTGGTGACAGAGAGAGAGAGAGAGAGAGAGAGAGAGAGAAAAAGAGAGGGAGATAGAGAGAGAAAGAGAAAGAGAGAGATCAAAAAAGGTCAATCAAATTTTGGAAAGACCTCAAATACAGCCCAGACTATGTGTGTGTGTGTAACCTAAATCAGTGGCACATTTCCCTGAAGAACAAAAAAAAAAGAGTTCTGTAATCCTTGCACACACACACACACACACGAATTAATCATGAATCACACTTGAGCCCTGTCGTTAGATGATTCCTGCACTCAGAACTGAGAACTTTCGTTCCAAAAAGCTTAAAAACATTCAAAAGCCAGGTTTTCTAATTGTGTATTTCAGGTAATTAAAATTGCAGTTGTGTTGTTTTGATTGAGTGAAGATAAATCAAATAACAATACGTAATTACAGCTCTACTGAAATTACTTGGAAAACAAAATGTAAACAAATATTTATGAAAATTCATTAAAATGGTGGATATAGCGTTTTGGAATCTTCATTTACTTCCACCTTCAACCTTACTTTGCTCAGCTCAGAGTGTGTGTGTGTGTGTGTGTGTGTGTGTGTGTATGTAATCAGTGGCACATTTCCCTGAAGAACATTTCCCCCCCACCCCCCCGCTTACATAAATGAACCTTGCTGTGATTTCAACTTGACAGCGAGGACCTCAAATATTCAAGTTAAATCATGAAATGCTAACTACCAACTAATCTAAGAACTAAATATTGTAAGTAAGGAGGACTTAACTTGCTAAGTTTCTAAGGGCCGACCACTGACAGGGGGCCCCAGATAGCCCCCTCTGCCTGCCCGATAATACTACATATTATTGGGGGGGCCCAGAATTACTGTCAGTCATAGGGCCAAAGAAGAAATATGTCTACTCTCTAAAATGTCCATATATTTCAATAATGGTCTACCCCTCAACGGTGATCTTGACAATACTCTGAAAATCCCTTACACAGTCATTTTGCTCATCAGTTGTTCTATGTCATACACATAAAAAAGCCACAATAAAGAGTAATGAGAAAAAAAATAAACATTATAAACAAGAAAGTAACACTTACCCATAATCCCTAACTGCTGCAGTTACAGTAGGACCATAACTTACAATTTTAAGTTCAGCCCACATGTTATTGAGTTGAATTTCAAACCAAACACTGTAAAACACTGTCAAGTTTAAAACCAAAACACTTGAAACACTGCCAAGTTGAAAATGAGCTCTCCGTACTGACATCTGCAGCTGAGGCCTCATTAGTGCAGTAGGTACTGTGTCAGTCTCATAATCTGAAGGTTGTTAGTTCAATCCTTACATGGGGCACAAAGCTTTTTTTTTTATCAACTATAGTGATAAACTATGGTCATCATGGTGACCCAAAAAAACATAGTAAAACCATGGTTAATCCATGGTTAATTTTCATAAGGGCCACTCACTTCCTTGTAACTTTATCCACTGACCTGTCAAACTAAAAGCATAAAAGCCCCCCAAAGAAAAGAGTAGTCATGAAGAGATTAAAGTAAAAGCCCTTGTTTAGGTGTTTGAGAATGCTATGTTCCTTGTATTTTTTGCTTATACAGAATACCTTACTTTAGCACTCTAAAGTAGGGACATAATTGGTTACCTTGATTAATGGCCAAGATCTTGGAGTAAAAGTTCTTGGCGTTGGGTCGGCGTACCATATGCTCCTCGATGGGTAGCCGTGCTGTATGCACCCCAGCTTCCAGAGCACGGGAGTATGTCATCTTCTGCATAGGAGTGTGACATAGTCAGTTTTTGTTGATGTTACAGTTTAAGTCGCATCAGTCAAAAAAAGTGTGTTTTAGGCATAGTGCAAGCCCTAATCTCTAACTGTGCTGAACTTGTGCATTTACATAACCATATTTAATACATTTTCCCAGTGGTGACACCCCCGAACCCCCTTTAACTTTAACAGTACGAAAAAATGTCCGACCTGTCGCAAGTTCACCAAGCTCTCGATCTCATTCCACTAGCCTAGAGCGCCCTCTCGTGGCTGTAGACGGTAATGTTTCATGTAGAGTTCATGTCAATTCATACTGACTAACATTTTAAAACATGTATAATTTCCGCGAAAATAAATCACACTTCAATTTGTCTCCATATTTTACTCCATCCCCCACTCTTGAAACTTTTGTGTATGCTTGTTTGGCATGCCTGAGTGTGTGTGTGCGGCTGCACAGAAAGTAGCTTACTGGTGCTGAAAAGGTGAATAGACATAGAAGTTGCAGGACCAGCCAAACTATGAAAAAAGTGTGACTTATAGTCTGGAAAATACGGCAACTATAATTATTGATACTGAACTATTCATTGTACTAGTATGTCTTCTTCCATGGAAGTCCCCCTTTCTTCTTGACATGACTGGCATTTCAATTATGCTTCACACATTGCTAGCTTTCTGCTAAAGTTACACATAAACAGTTTGAAGAAAGATTAATTTCTCTCAGGGTTCACATGAAATATCCAAACAAAAACTAAAATCACCAGTATTGCAGCCTTGCAGTAAAACAAACAAACGTTAGTGAACTGGGATTACACAGAATGACCTCACTCAGCAACACCAGGCCATGACGGTGGTGATAATGGTGTTGATGTGGCATAGGGTGAATTGAGAAAACATAAAAGACTGAACCCCATTTAATTTGTTAGACTTGGAACACTACCACTGATTCTGTAGACCTCTCATTGTGATATTCATCCCTGTTAAGAGTAAACTCTCCAGCAGATGGCGCTCTCTGTAATACACATAGGCAACTACTGGTAAATAGCTGACGACAGAACAAGAGTTGTCAAGTAAGTTACGTGTGTAGAAGTGCGCTGATGAACTGTCACATCTTTTTTGTATTCCCAACAGACTTTTAATTAAATGTGTTACACCAGACCACAGTGTCATTCTTGGACCCGTAACATTGACAGTTAACTTTCTCCCCCAGGTCTGAGCTAAACTTGGGGCAAGTAGAGACAAATCAGGTTTCTATGTGAGATCTGACTTTGACAATCTCCCTCAGTTTTAATCACAGAGAAATTACTTTCATGTCGTTTTAAAGCACCTTTCCACTCACATTACAACACAAAAGCTGAAGTTACACTCTCTGGTTCTGTCCTGAGTTGACGATCTATGAAGTTGAGTTTTTTTTTAAACCAGGCACCTATTTACATATCATACTTCATGGGAGGCTTTGTCATGACACACCAGAGGGGTATTTCACAAAACCTAGATTGGTTATCCTGGACAAATGTAGCCTTGACTTGGTTTCACAAAAGAGATGGCACACCAAGTGTTATTAATCTATTTGGTATTGTTTTTAGTATGAAAAGACTTACCTAGGACTCTCTCGAAAGATCATTTTGACTTAATTTAAAAAGAGTTTGACTGATTTTAAAGAGTCTTATCAATTACTTATTATTTACTTAACGCACTGGCAGAAAAATTTGCTTTTTTTTAGGACAAATTTGCTTAATGCATTGGCAGAAAAATGTGCTTGTTTTCAGGATGAGAAGTCTTAAAATAAGACAAACTTTTCTTGATATGAGAAAGCGCCAGGTACGTCTCTTTATACTGGAAAACAATACAAACTTTTTTTTTTTATATCTTGATATAAAATTAATATTCTTAGTTAGATTTTATTAGATAAGCAGTTTTTTGCAGTGCACATAAGTTACCATGGGGATTTATTCTCTGCACCTAGCTTGGTCCCGACCAGGCTAACAGCCAGGCTTAGTTAATTCTAATGTGAATTATGTTGTCTTATTGGTTCAGCCAGCTGTCATTGGAGACCTTCTCAAAGTAAATGGTAACACTAAAGCAAGAGGCTACACTAAGATTCTGGAGGAAAAGATCAGGCAGTGTGCCGAGAGACCTGCCCCAATAGGCCTCATTGGACCAATAAACCATACAATGATCCAAAACATACAGTCAAACAAAGCAAGAAATGAATAACAGAAAACAAAACTAGATGTACCGCATAGCGGTACAAAATATGACTGCCGCTCAGTCCTGTACATCCGTTCCGCGAAAATAAATCACACTTCAATTTGTCTCCATATTTTACTCCATCCCCCAAACTTTTGTGTATGCTTGTTTGGCATGCCTGAGTGTGTGTGTGCGGCTGCACAGAAAGTAGCTTACTGGTGCTGAAAAGGTGAATAGATTGAAGAATAGCCAAAGAAGACGTAGCATTGTTATAAAACCTTTAAAATCTCTAAACAATCACAAGTAGGGCAGTTCATCACAGTTCATCCATTGCAACTGGATTGATGAAAGGTCACTTACACCTGTAGGCTACATTGTATTTGGGAAAAGCAAAAGGTGTCAGCATAATGTTATTTATTTATTTATTTATTTATTTATTTATTTATTTATAAACAAAAACATCTCTGTCAGTTCCATGCCGTTTTCAACAGCTATCAAAAACAAAAGGTCATTTTTGGATGGATGGATTTTTTGTGAATTTTTCTTCTACATAAGATTTTAGTCATCTTTAATTCATGTAATACTTTATTGTTAATGCACAAATTAAGTAACAGTAGTCTGAAACGAAATGCTGTTTTACATCTAACCAGTGGTGCAAATAACTGACATGTCCAAATGGGCCTTGATGAAATGCGTCGCTAGACTGTTCATACACATTTTAACGGGCCCAAGTTGAAGAGCTGTTGTCCGTTATTGTTCGTGCAAATATAGGCTGACTCATGTTCCCTTGCATTGTGTAACTGAGGTCCATGGCTAGTCTGGCTTTCACCAGACCAAGCTCAATCTTTTAAGAAATTAAAAAAAAATAAATAGCGGGCAGATCAGGCTGGATTCACCCAGCCTAGTCCATAGGCACCCGATATTGTTTAATTTTCGATTGAGATATCCACGCTCTCTGCTATTCTAAATGCAAAAAATGCATCAGGGAGTTATGACAAAACTGTAACTAACAAACTAGATCCTAATAGAAAGCTGTTAGCTTCCCTAAGCTACAGGTAGGCTTATAAGGTAGGCCTATTTACAACATAAATTGTCAATAGGCTATGCTGGCGACACAAATAAAATCTCCTTTGAAACCAATGGCTTCACGCCTTACAGTATCAAGCGGACTTAAACTGCCATATCGTGGCAAAAAGTTGTAATAAAATTCACGCAGCTCCATGAGTCAAGGAAAGTAGGCCACTTCTAAATGGGACCCACTACACAGTAGCTTAAGGTGTGTTGCTAAAGCAGGCATAATGAAATGAAGGTGTCATTGGATACTTCACACACACATGCTTTTTAATTTCACAGACTACCAAGCTGGAATCAAAGCACATCGATTCCCCTCTCACACCCTGCACGCACTTAAAACAAAATAAACAGGCCCTCAGTCTCACGCTGTATAGGCAAAACTGTAAAACCGGGTGTAATAAATCTTCCATTGTTTTTTGTAGCATGTGCAACAAATGACAATCAATCACAATTACAGGCTGCTATCAATTTGCTTATATAACCTTTATAGTTTTCAAATGCAATCAATCAAATTGGCCACCATCACTCAACCAACGGTAACATTACCTAGGTCCTTATTGATATTATAAGATTAGCATTACCTGCATTAAAACCAAGCATGTCCGATAAACATCGTCAGATTTATTTCGGCTTCAAGAAGAAATGGAAATTACATTTCATGTGAACATCATCCTATCCTTATTAGACGTTCTCTGTGGTAAACTACACTCCTTGTATGAAGCGTCCATTGTTTTTCCAACCCATTTTTAACTTCCAACAAAATTATGTCTCACTGCAACGACGCGCCATCTAGTGGACAAACGACTACTTAACGCCAATACTGAAAATGCAGCCATGATGATGATGATGAATATTTATTTTGGCTTTCTTTTAATCCTACTGAATTTGTAAATATATATCGGCCGTTCTAATACCGATAGTATGTGGGCGCCTGTGTGTGTGTGTGCATGTGTGCACCGCCATCTACAGGCCAATGAGTGTACAGTCACTAAATGTACACATAACCTAATTTTGTGTGTAGAAAATGCAGAATAATATTGCATTTTCATTTTTTACCGGGGGGTGCAAATCACAAATGAGTGATTATGGGCCAGATTGATGTGGGCCCTTGAGACCAACATACCATAAAAGATTATTAATCCTCAGTGCCACGGTTCAGGTAGTTATTTAGGAAAAACTGCTTTTTTTTGCGGTTCGGGGGGCCCAGCACGGGGGGGAGTGGCCCCCGGGGACGAAATGAAAATTTTCCGTAAAAGTCTAGTGGGGCTACATACCCACCAAATTTCATGTGCCCCGGTGGTTCGGTGTCCCGGATATCATTGACCAAAAATTCAGGAAGTAGATGACAGGGGGGGGGGACTTTGACAAGGGACCCGACAGATCAATAGTCGCTCTCAATGAGAATTTAATAACAGATCCACTCTTGCAATCATCAATAAAGACAACACACCCCACCAGCTCCAGATTAAAAATGTGAGAGCCTGGGGGGCTCTGTGGTGCAACTGGCTCCAATCCGGTTAGTTTCCTGTTCACACCCCATCTCTCTTTCTCCCACTCGCTTCCTGGCCTAAGGTCAAAAAACATTAAGAAAAAAAAAAAGAGAGAAAAAAAGTGGGCCTCAACCTGCAACACTAGCCAGCCACTCGGTGTCTCACTTCCCATGGAAAACATTATTTTCTTGCACTGCCTTTCAGATCCAAACAAAGCAATTTAAATGTCAAAACACATACCTGGGGACTTCCGGCGGTGCCATGGTGAGATAGGCAGCAAGGGTGAAGAGCTCTGACCTCGCTTGAAAATAACTTTTAAATTCACCATTCATTGTGCAACAAAACTCAATTTTATTAAGGGAGAAAAGAGTGTATGTACCATAATTACAAACGTATAATGAGCAAGTCTTCAAAATCAAAACCAAATCCTGCTCCACCGACTACACGGAATACAATTGCCAACAAGCTAGCTGCAATGGCGTCTCCTGCTAACCACTTCTCCCAAGAAGAAGGAATCTCAATGTCGCAACTGGTGCAAGAATTGTCTAAACAACGTGCCAGCATAAAAGAGACATCTCCAGCCTCATCCAGGAATCTGTCGGACCTTTGCATGCCTCTGTTGACGCTTTACGAGACACGGTAGATGGTTTTCAAACGCGCCTGACCGCTGCAGAAACTTTAGCAGGTGATAATTTCGAGAAAGTCACCGCAGCGGAGCTAGCCATCCAGTCCCTGCGAAAGCAAAATGCAGCCCTTCTCGATCGCATTGAAGACCTTGAAAACCGTTCACATCGGTCCAATTTGAGAATCGTAAATGTACCAGAGGGCAGTGAAGGTGACGGAGATACTGTGACATTTATGTCCAAAATGCTGAAGGAGCTCACAGGCGACAAAGTATTCGACTCAGCCCCAGTCTTGGACAGAGCGCATCGAGTAGGGAATACACTGGCAACAACTGGGCAAAATCCACGGACATTTCTGATATGCTTTCACCGCTTTCAAGATAAGGAACGTCTCCTACGCTTTGCCAGACAGAACACCTTGCAATACAAGGATGCCACTGTATGGATTTACCCCGACTTCAGCAACGGCTTATCTCAGAGGAGGGCGGAATTCAACAGCATCAAACATGCACTCTACCTGAAAGGGATAAAGTTCCGACTCCGGTTTCCAGCCACGCTGCGCGTATTCTTCGAAGGAAAAACCCTGGACTACGACCGTCTACGACCGTCGGGTGATGGCGCCAGGTACCTTAGAATAACAGTGGCCAGTCTCTGAATTGTAGCCTATGCAGGGTCTCAGTAGGCCTACACCAGCCTACTTGAACTTTTACTTAAACTTATCACATCTAGGGCTACCTATTAGACTACTTATGGATTTCTTTGCGCAGAGCCATCATTTGCTGTTAAAATTACGCGTGTGCCTGCTTACTACAGCGACTATAACTTGTTAGCCTACATAATGACTAACGGTTTGTAATAACGCGCCTAACCGGATTGTTTGCAAACGGTGTTTTTTCTTTTTTTTATTCACTTCTTTTTTTCTTTTCATTTCCCTTTTCGTCAGGATATTGGTGAACTTTACATGACTTTTGTTAATCATGGACACTCTTTATCTCCACTCCAATATGTTTCAATGACCTCTAAAGGGTCATTGCTCTCTTCACGGAATGGTTTAGAATGTATCGGAAGACTCGTGTATTATTAGGAGGGAATGCAGTCTGTCACTGTTCAGATGACAGACATAGGTAATGTGTGTTGTTTGTTTAGGATAAGGAGGGTGCTTTTAGGGACCTGGGGGGATTTTTGTTATACTGAAGGGGGGTTACACACTGCCAAAGTCACCAGTACGATTTTCAAGCTGGAATGTTAAGGGGCTCAATGGACCAATTAAAAGGGCACGTGTTTTTTCTCATTTAAAAAAGCTAAAGGTGGACATAGTGTTTATACAAGAGACCCACCTCACAACTGCAGATCAGATTAGGCTCAAGAAGAATTGGGTTGGGCAAAGTTTTCACGCCAGCTACAACACTAAATCTCGAGAGGTATCAATATTAATTCATAAAAAAATTGTATTCACTCCATCCAAAATAATCTCTGATCCTCAAGGCCGATATATAATGGTATCAGGCTCTCTCTTTTACACTCCTACTGTTCTTGTAAATGTATACGCCCCTAACTGGGATGACAGCAGCTTTATTTCTAAACTAATATCCCTCATGCCAGATCTGGACACACACAGGCTAATCCTAGCTGGCGATTTAAACACTGCAATTGACCCTACTATGGACCGTTCATGTCCCAAAACTCTTACTCGATCTAAAATGTCCCAAGCCCTTTCTGATTTTATTTGTAAGATTGGTTGTGTGGACCCATGGAGGTTTTTGTACCCACTGAAGAAGGATTTTTCCTTCTATTCTCACGTGCATCATACATACAGTAGGATAGACTATTTTTTTATTGACAAGACACTTCTTCCCGCAGATGAAAAAGCAGAGTACATGGCCATTGTTGAGTCAGACCACGCGCCTGTAATCCTTGATCTTACATTTTCACAAAATCTTGCACTGCATAATACCTGGAGATTGAATACTGCCCTACTAGCTGATGATAATTTTTGTAAACGCATTTCAGGGGCAATAGACGAATTCATATCATTCAACAGAACAGATTCAATTTCCCCATCCATTCTATGGGAAACACTAAAGGTGGTTATAAGAGGTGAGATAATTTCATACACGCAATAAGGAAAGGAAAAAGAAGGAGCAAGAACTTATTTCAGCCATTAAAAAAATAGACCACCAATACGCTGCATCCCCAACACCGGAATTAAACAAAATTAGAATTGAACTGAAAACTCAATATGACTTGTTATCATTGGAAAGAACTGAAAAACACCTGCTATGGTCCAAAGGACATTACTACGAGCATGGTGATAAAGCTGGCCGTCTTTTGGCCTATCAATTAAAATGTAGAGCCACCTCACGTCTGATCCCACAAATTCGCAAATCTTCGCAAGTCTTATCTGTTGACCCAAAGGAAATAAATGCCACCTTTAAAGAATATTACTCAGACTTGTATACATCCACATTCCCACGCGACACCTCACTCATGAATGAGTTTTTAGATAGCCTTGACTTTCCCTCTCTAGAAGACGCTGCCAGAGATGATTTAGACAGACCTTTACAATTGCAGGAAATCATTGATGCCGTTAAGGGCATGCAGAGCAGTAAAACTCCAGGGCCTGATGGCTATCCTGTTGAATTTTATAAAAAAATTAGTAAACAACTTGTTCCAATTCTATTAGAAATGTTTAATCATTCATTAACACAAAAAAATCTTCCACAGAGTCTTACTGAAGCCTCCATTTCACTCATTCTAAAACCAGGTAAAGACCCACTTGAGTGTGGTTCCTATCGACCCATCTCTCTTTTAAATACAGATGTTAAGATATTAGCTAAACTCCTTGCCCTAAGGTTAGACAAAGTGATATCTCCTATTATCTCAATGGACCAAACTGGTTTTATGAGAAACCGACACTCTTTTATAAATATCAGGAAACTGCTTAATGTCGTCCACTCCCCAGCGTCCAGGGAGGTGCCAGAGGTGGTTGTCTCCCTGGATGCAGAGAAGGCGTTTGACAGGACAGAAATGCCTTACTTATTTGCAGTATTAGAAAGGTTTGGCTTTGGTACTACATTTACCTCTTGGATCCGACTGTTATATACCTCCCCTAAAGCATCAGTGGTGACGAAGAGTGGCTTCTCAATTCTTTCCTTTGTCAAGGGGCACATGACAAGGTTGCCCCCTAAGCCCTCTGTTGTTTGCGCTGGCCATAAAGCCCTTGTCCATCAAGCTAAGGTCTTCTACTGATATACATGGCATCCATAGGCTAGGAACTGAGCACAAGTTTTCTCTCTATGCTGACGACCTGTTGTTGTACATTTCAGATCCAGTCAGGGGTGTTCCTTCTATTTTGAATACTTTAAAAGAGTTTGGTGTGTTCTCCGGGTACAAATTAAACTTAAGCAAAAGTGAATGTTTTCCTGTAAACACTTTGGCACTTCAACTTTCAGACAGTGAACTTCCTTTCCATACGTCAAAATCAGGCTTTAGATATCTTGGTATAAATATCACCCGTTCTTTCTCAGACCTTTACAACAAAAACTTCACCCCTCTTGTCAATAATTTAGAATCTGATATTAAAAGATGGTCTACACTCCAGTTGTCACTTGCAGGTAGAGTGAACTGCATAAAAATGAATGTGCTGCCTAGACTCTTATATTTGTTTCAGTGTCTCCCGATTTTCCTTCCTAAATCATTTTTTCAATCATTGAACAGGTTACTCTCTTCATTTCTATGGGACAGTAAAAACCCCAGAATTCGCAGGGAACTTTTAGAAAGACCCAGAGATCTAGGTGGGCTAGCACTTCCAAACCTGAAATATTTTTATTGGGCATGTAACATACAAAAGGTTATATGCTGGTTTCAGACCCCAACCACAGACTGGTGTCAAGTCGAGGCAAATTCTTGTCTATCCACCTCACTGTCTGCTTTGATAACAGCTAAACTACCATTGTCACCCTCACAGTTCACGTCCAGTCCTGTAGTAATCTCAACTCTCAAAATATGGGCACAGTTTAGAAAACATTTTAAACTCACAGAGTTCTCCCTGTATAGCCCAATCTGTAAAAATCACCTCTTTCCAGCAGCTCTATTAGACCATACATTTAGTGAATGGCAAAGAAAAGGTTTGTCTAAATGTTGTGATTTCTACACAGATGGTGTTTTTGGTAGCCTTGCTGAAATAAGTGATAAATTTCAACTGCAACGTTCAGATAATTTTAGATACCTCCAGGTTAGACACTTCATTCGGACACTAAGCCCAACTTTCCCTCACTTGCCTGTGGATTCGGGGCTAGAGAAAGTCCTGAAGGTTAATATGCAACACAAAGGTCAAATCTCATCCATCTATCAT
The DNA here is from genome assembly GCF_017589495.1 of Alosa alosa. Lineage (NCBI taxonomy): Eukaryota > Metazoa > Chordata > Actinopteri > Clupeiformes > Clupeidae > Alosa > Alosa alosa. Next base: position 14,426,236 of record NC_063212.1, read on the forward strand.
TTAATTTCTTCCCTTCAGGGTGTAACACTAGATAAACTCTGTAATGACTGGGTAGAAGACTGGGGACAGAAATTTCAGATACTGTCTGGGAATATGCTCAAAATAAAGTCAATGGCACATCCTCTTGTGCACGTTTGAGCTTAATACAATTTAAAGTTTTGCACAGGACATATTACACCAAACTGAAATTATCCAAAATATATCCAGACATTGAAGATAGGTGTGAGCGCTGTAATTCGCCTGCAGCTGGCATGACCCACACATTTTGGTCCTGCCATTGAAACTAATAGATTTTTTTGGTCAGCTGGCATGTTTTGCCTGAAACTTTGAACGATGCTTTTGGTACTAATATACAGCCCACTGCAGAACTTGCCATTTTTGGAGTAGTGGATCCTGAACTCCCAGTGACAACCACTCAGGAGAATGCTTTCGCTTTTGGCTCCCTGTTGGCTAGAAGAAGGTTAGTTCTAAAGTGGAAATCTCCTCACCCACCAAAAGCATCTTCCTAAAATTAGAAAAAATTAAATATTTCACCAGGGGGTCAATAAAGGCATTTCATAAACTGTGGGATCCACTGATTTCATACTTTGAAACCCTCACCACTCTCCCTTAGGATCACACATTACGGCCCGGCATACATGCATTCTCATTTTTTTATTGTTCCTCTCTTTTAAAAATGCATGTATTTATGTACATATTTGTCTGTATAGTTGTTAATATATGCACTGTGTGTGTACATGGGTATATGCATGTTGTGCTCAGACATACTATCTGGAAACGAGACGTGCTATGTTTTGTTTTCTATTTTTGATGTATTTTTATGCATACATTACTTTTCTTTCATTTCATATTAAGGCAGTGTGTATGGGTGGGTGGGGTGGGATTGGGTTCCTTATTTGGAAAAAACAAAAACAAAAAAGAAGGATGTGTCACAATGTACACCCTGTATTACGAAACTTACGAAACCACATACCTGAAGGACAAAAAAAAGACAGTTCTTAGGAAATCTGTAATCCTTGAAAGAATGAAAATAGCACAATGCATTCTGTGTTTGATTAGACCTGTAACATACTTCCATCAATGTTTGGATCTGTAATTCTTCCCCAGAAATTTGTAATCCTTGTATCCTTGTGCAACCCTATACACCCCTCTCACCCCTCCTACTACTACCACCACACACACACACATGTGCGTGTAACTCAAATCCCTGGCACACAAACAAAAAAGATAGTTCTTCAGAAGTCTGTAATCCTTGTGCACACACATTCACACACATTTACTGTCAATGGAGTCGTTATGTGCCAGGCAGTTTGGTTTGGTTATCATTTTGTAGCTGGGTGATTGCTTTTGGCTTTGTTCATTATACAGCGGGACAGTGTGTGTGTGTGTGTGTGTGTGTGTGTGTGTATCTGTCTGTTATTCGCATATCTCTCTAACCGATGGTCCGATTGATTTCAAACTTGACAGATGTCTTGCTACGGGCACGAGTAAGTGCAGTGTCAAGTTTGACGTTGTTTGGATAAGTAATGCAAATAGGGATGCACAATGATATCGGCCTGACATCGGTATTTGCAGATAAAAGCTTCATAACTTAATTATTGGCATCGGCTGATATGGACATTTCTGACGATGTGCCTGGCCGAGAAGGTGACCAGAGGGGTATTTCACAAAAGCAGAATTAAGATATCCAAGATAAGTGATAAAGCGAGGTTTGACATAGTGTTGTGTGGTCATCCTAGCTCAACTCGTTTCACTAATGCCAATCCAGGATGAGTAGGAGCGACTATGTCAAGCCAGGTGTAAGTAATTTAGGATACGTGCACATTCTCGTTTTCCCTCAAAGAACTCATGGTTGGAATAAAAATAGACACAAAAAATAGCGTCATTCACACAAAGTGAACAACCGGTTTTAATATATACTAACAATGAAGTAAAGTTTTCCTTTTTGTAAATGTAAAAGTAAATGTTTTCCTGTAAACACTTTGGCACTTCAACTTTCAGACAGTGAACTTCCTTTCCATACGTCAAAATCAGGCTTTAGATATCTTGGTATAAATATCACCCGTTCTTTCTCAGACCTTTACAACAAAAACTTCACCCCTCTTGTCAATAATTTAGAATCTGATATTAAAAGATGGTCTACACTCCAGTTGTCACTTGCAGGTAGAGTGAACTGCATAAAAATGAATGTGCTGCCTAGACTCTTATATTTGTTTCAGTGTCTCCCGATTTTCCTTCCTAAATCATTTTTTCAATCATTGAACAGGTTACTCTCTTCATTTCTATGGGACAGTAAAAACCCCAGAATTCGCAGGGAACTTTTAGAAAGACCCAGAGATCTAGGTGGGCTAGCACTTCCAAACCTGAAATATTTTATTGGGCATGTAACATACAAAGGTTATATAATGGTTTCAGACCCCAACCACAGACTGGTGTCAAGTCGAGGCAAATTCTTGTCTATCCACCTCACTGTCTGCTTTGATAACAGCTAAACTACCATTGTCACCCTCACAGTTCACGTCCAGTCCTGTAGTAATCTCAAACTCTCAAAATATGGGCACAGTTTAGAAAACATTTTAAACTCACAGAGTTCTCCCCATATAGCCCAATCTGTAAAAATCACCTCTTTCCAGCAGCTCTATTAGACCATACATTTAGTGAATGGCAAAGAAAAGGTTTGTCTAAATGTTGTGATTTCTACACAGATGGTGTTTTTGGTAGCCTTGCTGAAATAAGTGATAAATTTCAACTGCAACGTTCAGATAATTTTAGATTCCTCCAGGTTAGACACTTCATTCGACACTAAGCCCAACTTTCCCTCACTTGCCTGTGGATTCGGGCCAGAGAAAGTCCTGAAGGTTAATATGCAACACAAAGGTCAAATCTCATCCATCTATCATTTAATTTCTTCCCTTCAGGGTGTAACACTAGATAAACTCTGTAATGACTGGGTAGAAGACTGGGGACAGAAATTTCAGATACTGTCTGGGAATATGCTCAAAATAAAGTCAATGGCACATCCTCTTGTGCACGTTTGAGCTTAATACAATTTAAAGTTTTGCACAGGACATATTACACCAAACTGAAATTATCCAAAATATATCCAGACATTGAAGATAGGTGTGAGCGCTGTAATTCGCCTGCAGCTGGCATGACCCACACATTTTGGTCCTGCCCGAAACTAATAGATTTTTGGTCAGGCGTTTGCGAAACTTTGAACGATGCTTTTGGTACTAATTTACAGCCCACTGCAGAACTTGCCATTTTTGGAGTAGTGGATCCTGAACTCCCAGTGACAACCACTCAGGAGAATGCTTTTGCTTTTGGCTCCCTGTTGGCTAGAAGAAGGTTAGTTCTAAAGTGGAAATCTCCTCACCCACCAAAAGCATCTTCCTAAAATTAGAAAAAATTAAATATTTCACCAGGGGGTCAATAAAGGCATTTCATAAACTGTGGGATCCACTGATTTCATACTTTGAAACCCTCACCACTCTCCCTTAGGATCACACATTACGGCCCGGCATACATGCATTCTCTTTTTTTATTTGTTCCTCTCTTTTAAAAATGCATGTATTTATGTACATATTTGTCTGTATAGTTGTTAATATATGCACTGTGTGTGTACATGGGTATATGCATGTTGTGCTCAGACATACTATCTGGAAACGAGACGTGCTATGTTTTGTTTTCTATTTTTGATGTATTTTTATGCATACATTACTTTTCTTTCATTTCATATTAAGGCAGTGTGTATGGGTGGGTGGGGTGGGATTGGGTTCCTTTATTTGGAAAAACAAAAACAAAAAAGAAGGATGTGTCACAATGTACACCCTGTATTACTTAAACTTAATGTAAACCACATACCTGAAGGACAAAAAAAAGACAGTTCTTAGGAAATCTGTAATCCTTGAAAGAATGAAAATAGCACAATGCATTCTGTGTTTGATTAGACCTGTAACATACTTCCATCAATGTTTGGATCTGTAATTCTTCCCCAGAAATTTGTAATCCTTGTATCCTTGTGCAACCCTATACACCCCTCTCACCCCTCCTACTACTACCACCACACACACACACATGTGCGTGTAACTCAAATCCCTGGCACACAAACAAAAAAGATAGTTCTTCAGAAGTCTGTAATCCTTGTGCACACACATTCACACACATTTACTGTCAATGGAGTCGTTATGTGCCAGGCAGTTTGGTTTGGTTATCATTTTGTAGCTGGGTGATTGCTTTTGGCTTTGTTCATTATACAGCGGGACAGTGTGTGTGTGTGTGTGTGTGTGTGTGTGTGTGTGTGTATCTGTCTGTTATTCGCATATCTCTCTAACCGATGGTCCGATTGATTTCAAACTTGACAGATGTCTTGCTACGGGCACGAGTAAGTGCAGTGTCAAGTTTGACGTTGTTTGGATAAGTAATGCAAATAGGGATGCACAATGATATCGGCCTGACATCGGTATTTGCAGATAAAAGCTTCATAACTTAATTATTGGCATCGGCTGATATGGACATTTCTGACGATGTGCCTGGCCGATAAGGTGACCAGAGGGGTATTTCACAAAAGCAGAATTAAGATATCCAAGATAAGTGATAAAGCGAGGTTTGACATAGTGTTGTGTGGTCATCCTAGCTCAACTCGTTTCACTAATGCCAATCCAGGATGAGTAGGAGCCACTATGTCAAGCCAGGTGTAAGTAATTTAGGATACGTGCAATATCGCTTTTCCTCAAAGAACTCATGGTTGGAATAAAAAAAGACACAAAAAATAGCGTCATTCACACAAAGTGAACAACCGGTTTTAATATATACTAACAATGAAGTAAAGTTTTCCTTTTTAGAATGGGGAATCATGGCTATTTCTGTAAAACAGCAGGAGTAGGTGTGGTAGACCAATTTACGTATACACCCACAAGTGAGTGCTTCCTTGTCTCAGCACGCAACGTCACTTAAGAAATCGCTTGTCACTGCAAAGATGCACATAGTATGACGTCTATATACACCATTATATTCTCTTTATAACCTAATTAGTTGAAAACACTTTCAAAAAATTGCCCCTCCACTCCCAATCAACTACTACAGTAGGCTATTCATCAAATGTCTATCAACAAAAGAAGCAAACAACGAGTATATTAATAATTACAAGGCTACCATAATTAAAATGATAACCATATGCAGGCAATCTGTTGTGTTTTGCGGTAAATACATGTAGCAAATAATATATAAATGGAATAAAGCTCTTAAAAAAATTCACATGGTGGTCTGATTTGAATGGCAGCTGGCAATAACACACAATAATTCACTTTAGAATGAACTAAGCCTGGCTGTTAGCCTGGTTGGGACCAGGCTAGGTGCAGAGAATAAATCCCCATGGTAACTTACAGTACCCAAAATATAAACTTTATTAATTTAAAAGCAACGTTTCAATCCCCTTGAATCTTTGTCAGGCATAAAACTTTGGTTTGGATGTGCGCACCCACTCTCCGAAACTTACAGTACCCTCCATAATTATTGGAACCTCTGCTAAAGTTGACTAAAAAGAGGAATGTAAAATCATCTTTTGGAAATTGATCTTAATGTCTTAAGTAAAAAAAGAGGAAATATCCAACCTTTAAGGACCTAATAATAGCCCCATTAAGAAAAAATCCCAGCTTAATCCCTTATCTAGGTTTTGTGAAATACCCCTGTTAATTATGCGCACGTGAAGCAAATGTTTATGTTACTATGAGCGCCGACAACATACTTCAGCATGGCTGTGTGGCAGTATTTCCAAATTCCAGAAAGTGATAACAAAATTGCTATACTCTTTTAACGTTACCAATTTAATTACACATCTTAAGAGCCATCATCCTGAACTCTACAAAGCACTAAGCCAGAAAAAGCGGCACCACCGTGATGACGCACTGCTAAGCTTTTGTTTACAATGCAATCAGTTTTAAGTGTGTAACGTTAGCTAACGTTAGAAAGCTAGCGTGAGTTTCATGAAGTCCAGAACAGGCTAGCTGTAAAGTTACTAGCCTATGTGTTGTAGGTCTCATTAATTTTACTCTACAGACTGACATTTTACAGTAAGCTTACAGGGTTACAGCTGCATTTCTGTTCATTTGAGAACAATGTGTCATATTGTCAACAACATAGTTCTTGGGGAACTGTCTTTTAGGCTACTGTTCAAGTATGACATTTATATGTTTATGTGAAAATTTTAGGCTAGCTGCTACTTAACCCTCGGACTGAGCACTGCGAACGGTGAGTGCCCAGACCCTACATTTTAATGTGGGTCTGGCTCGTCAGGCTAGCTATAGAGCTGGTAAGTCCCGCCCCTTCCGCTAACCCCGCTGGACCTCTAGGTTGAAAAATCGTTAATGCAAGTGAATGTGAGAAAATAATTATTTTCTGGTCCCGTTTGAATTTTGCCATGAATGTCAACATATGTTGTCTGGGATTTTTTTGTATAAATTTTCGTGTAAAGAATGCTACAATTTACCGGGTAGAAGTTTGATGCGGTTAGACTTTGGGTGAGAGCACTTTGTGGACTACAACTTTCCCCTAGACGATAGCTGCTAACTAGCTTCCCATAACAACCATCAGATGGTCGAGATGAAAAGGGTTATTAAGACCGACTTTGAACACAGTGAACCATACAACTTGACAATTACACTGTATCATAGTGTTAATGTGTTGAGTGAAGCTAGACATGTTTCGAATATTTTTGTTACCATGTGTGTTTATTCCTGCCGTTACAAAAACTAGCATCTCAGCTAATATTAGCGATTAGCTCACGTCACGTAGGCAACATGTGTCTTTCTCATTATGTCTTTTCCACAACTGCTAGCCGAAGAATCATACAATATACTGTCAAACTCGTAACATGAAAAATTATATTAAAAATTCACAGACAACATATGTTCACATTCATGGCACAATTCAAACGGGACCAGAAAATAATTATTTTCTCACAGTCCACTGGGGGTTTAGCGGATGGGCGGGACTTACCAGCTCTATAGGGCAAAAAGCGAAGAAATTGCCAAAACTGCACAGTTTATCTTTAAAGGCACACTTGGTAAACGAAGTTGTAATAGGCAAAACGTTCACCTAGCATAGCTATACAGCATAGATGTAGCGAGTCCATACCGAGAAAACCAGCCATGCAACTTCCAAGAGCGGCGCCCCGCGAGAATCGTGAAATATTACCTTGTCAGTACATATAGCTCTCTGGAGATAGTTTTTGCCTGTTGTTAATCCTTCACCTCCACAACAAAAGCATTTGCATTGTGTACAGGGGGGACAAGTTGCGAGAAGTTTGCTATTTACAATAGCAGAGTAACATATAAATACATCCTGACTCTGGAGGGAGCTCTAAACTCGCCAAAAATACCTAAACCTGCATAGTATACCTTTAAGGGGGCATGCTGTCGCGTAATTTTGCGTAACTTCTTTTTTTTCCAGTCATCCTACTACTTGTAAGAAGAGCCCCAAGTACAAATGGATCGCATGATAAACGATTGATAGACAGGAAGGGATATCCTGTGATCCTGTTGTCCATCATCTTACCAGTAGTAAGTTGTTCGAAAACCCGGAAGTTATGCAAAATTACTCAACGACATGGCCATTTCAAGTCGTCTGACAAGAAGCAATCTCGTACAGACACGCTAGACGCTAGACAATGCCACATTACTCAAGGTGAATACCGGCGATTGATTGATCTTTGACTCATTGTGTTGTGATGAACGTAACGCAAACCGGAGCGCTTCTTTCGAGGAAGTGACATCATTTCACAAGTTGCGGGTTGTCACAAGCAATCAGCATGGACAATGGGATCACAGCAATAGACTAGGACAGGGGTGGGCAAACTTTTTGGCTCAAAGGCCATATTGGGTTTTGAAAATTGGCCAGCTGGAACCAGCCGCTCTCTCTCCCTCTCGTGCGTGCAGACGCAATACCAATTAAATGGATAACGTTCAAGTTAGATCTGCTGCAAAGGAGATAACTAAGAGTAGGCCTATCATCTCTATTTAACATTATGTTTTGACATTGACATTGTAAACGTTCTCTAAGGAGAGTGAAAAGCAGTTTGCAATAAAGCTAACCAACGTCGTCTCTATCGCAGGAAAAAAATAGCGAGCAACCTGATAACCAAAAATGCTCGGCGGGCCGGATGAAAGTGCTTGGCGGGCTGGATCCGGCCCGCAGTTTGCCCACCCCTGGACGGAGGATTGCTTAACTACACCTAATTTGATTGGTCGCCCTTTTTCCCCATATAACGTAGTGATATGGATTCCACTTGGAGATGACAAGAGTGTAATACTGTATATCACCACATTCACTACTACTGTTGTTTCACTCATTGCAAAATACTAAATGAAAACAGGAGAGAGATGACAGTGCAGCACAAAAGAATGAATGAAATAATAGTAAAACAAATAAAAAATTGTCGGACGAAATAGGGGAAGCTTTAACTCCTTGTGTCTTCCTTGTGTTCATTAGGGTTGCAAAGGGGCGGAAAATTTCCGGAAACTTACCATGGGAAGTTAAGCTGGGGAATTTTGGAAATATTTCAAATTGGAAACTTTCATGGAATTAAAGGAAATTATGGGTAACTCATACAAACTGTTTCATATACAAACATTAACATTTTGTTTCGTAATAAGCGATATGATTTGTATGTTCGGATTTTTGCTTAGCTTAGCATACAAAGCTAGCTAGCATGCTAGTGGGAATCCCATTCTCTGCCTATGGTTTACTAGTGTGCTAAACTAGCAACACTGAACTGCCTAAGATACACTACACCACTCAACAACAAAATCCGATTGGTTGGAACATTTTTTCCCCATGCATATGAACGCACCATAGATTTCCTTTATGTCTAGCAGCAGTGTTGGAACTAATGCATTAAAAAAGTAATGTAATTACAGTAATGCATTGCTTTTTGCTGTAATGCAGTAATGTAAGGCATTACCAATACAATTTCAGTAATATTTTACTCGGTACAATTCTCAGTAACTGAAGTTACTTTGCTTTTTAATCCAAAATTGAGAAATGCTCAATTGGCACCAGAGAAGATTATCCAAGAATTAAAAAAAGTCATCTATGCTGGTCCTGGAATTTGATTGCCTTGTTTAGATGACTGTAGAAAGGGAATTTGAGTTTTCTCTGCCATTCATGCAACAGATCTAACATGGTAAAGCTATACTTCTCATTTCAAGCAGTGAGAATAACTAAAATGTTGCTTTTACAGACAAAGATCATAGCCATTATTCTCAAACTATTTGCATTAAGTCTACACCACTGTAAGTGTAAGGAAAGGCAACCAGCAATGATGAGAACCATTTAAAGTCAACATACAATTTCACTATGGCTATATTTTACTATATTAAGTTGTGAGTGACCTTTGGCTTTTGGGGCCTACATTGTCCCATGAGCCATAACTGCATTGATTGTTCAACCATTATATTGTTCTTTTGTTAGCCTTAAGCCTAGCTCAGTCATTTTGCCATACCACATCACCTCCTGCCGTGTAATGAGCTGCATTGAACACATGAAGATCTATTGAGAACACCAAATCCATATTTCCTGTTATTTTGGTGAAAGTAATGTAAACGTAGTGTAATGCTTTACAATTCAAAGACAGTAATATTGTAATGTAACAAATTACTTTGAGATGACGGTAACAAGTAATAAATAATGCATTACGCTTTTGAAGTAACTTGCCTAACACTGTCTAGCAGCCTATGCCGATTGCTGTGTGCATGTGATTGACATATGTGCAGGGTAGAAATTTGACTGAAATTGCATTAAATCGGGTTGTTTTAACTAATATTATGCTGCAAGATGGGGTTTTGTCCATTACATTTAAGTTCCCTGTTTTAGACTAACTTGCCATATTAAATTTTCAACTTTGAAAATTCCCGGAATTTTGCAACCCTAGTTTTCATACAGAGTTTTTGATAATGAAAAAGTCACAGATCAGCTCACGTTGCACGGCATTCAACCAGTCCAACGTCGTGCAACGTGAGCTGAACTGTCACGTGACTTTTTCCAAGATGGCACCCGCATGTATTGCCTGTATACGTGAACGGTACTGTATTTCTAAACTATATCTTTTTTAGTAAACTGTCTGTACACTTACAAAGTTCTTAATGCTTCGGTTTACATGTACGGACCCTCATTATGTTACCGTCGAAGTGTGGTAGCAAATTCTTTTTACTTTACTCTTTGCCCCTAGGAATGGCGTTAAAAGCTAATTAGCAGTTTGCTATAAAACTGGTCACATTCGATTAGCATGAACATATCCCAGAGAACGGTCGAACTCAGTACACATGTGTTATTAACCCCTAGGTTCATTTTGTGCCGGAATTGTCCTTTGCTTATCGTTGGTCAGTGTGGACGCTTTTATCGTTATGATTATAGTGATCATCATAGTTATTGTTCCTGGTGTGAACGGCCCTTTACATATGTTAATTTCAATACAAGGATCATTGTCCCCAGAACAACTCGGATGTTAAGTGTATTGCTCAACGGTGGAAGCTGGGTATTGAACCTGCAACTTTTCAGGCTACTGTATACTAGCCCAGCTGCATAGTCACTACGCTACCACCGCCCAACGAGCATGGTTTTGTTTTCGCCTAGTGCTGCCCATAGACTGTGCTTAATATCAAGAGGAAATGATAAACACTTTAAAGAAGAATTGGAAATGGTGATTGTTGGTACAACACCTAAGTGCAGCACTGAGCCCCACCTTCTGTATGCTCTCATCCACCAAACCTCCAAGGATGTAGACCGTCTCATCATCCACAGTCTCCAGAGCTGAAACACACACACACACACACACACACACACACACATCATCAGTGCTTGCATTTTTTTGTTTTGCCTGTCTAACAGAGACTATTATTCTTTATGTTTTACTCCCCACATAAAAAGATACATTTCACCATTTACAGCCATGTTCAATCATTTCCTGAACCTGATTGGAACACATCAAGGTTTTAATATTTGTGCTAAATGACAAATCTTCAGTTCAGGTGGAAAATGGCATCAGGGAGATGCGTACATAAATACAGCATCAGTTCCGCATGGAAGAGGTTACACTGTGGCCAAGAAACTGTCTCAATAGATAAATTGAAGAGTATAAATTGATGGATGGATAGATGGATGGATGTGTGAATGAATCAATCAATGAATCCATGGCTGTTTCCTAAATGGAAAAATATGCTGCCTTCTAAGATAGCATTCGGTGGCAGCAAGGCATCGAGGCATGTCCGAATCAAATGTTTCTTAAAATGCTGCCTTCTAAGATACCTTCCTTTTTCTGAATTTTGAATGTGTATCCTTCATGCTGCCATCAACCAAAGATTCCTTACAACGTCTCTGCGTCAACTCCCACTAAATGTGAGTTGTCAGTATCTTGTGTTGCTAGGCCGTCCAAAACAAAGTTCATAGTTGCTACCTGATGCCTGCTACGGCAAGTGACTTAAGACAGTTGAAGGCAGTGAGGCACACAGTTAATGAATGGCTTTTTGGAGAAAATGCCTTTACAGTTTAGCAGCCCAGTACCTTTTTCAGCATCTGGGGTCAAATAAATCACATCCTCCACTGGAAACAAATCAAGCCAACTCTGCTCCGTCATCTCCATCTAACAGAGGGAGAGAAAGTGAGACACAGACAAAAGGACAGACAGACAGACAGACAGACAGACAGACAAAAAACACATATATGTACAGTTAGTGACTCTACATATAAAATGTCAGTCAGGTGCTATTTGTTTGAACTTTCTATAAATGTGTGTTTATTAGTCCTTAGCATCTAACCCTAAATGATGAACCAACACCAACCGCATACTCGTGGAAGCCATCATTCATCCGCAGGCACTCAGTGTATAGCAGGCTGTCTGGCTGAAACTCTGTCAGGTACAGGTGGAACGGACAGAGAGCCTTCCGGTTGCTTCCGTACAGCCTACGGATTTGACCTGCCAACCGACTTAGCTCCTACAAACAACAAAAGTGTTAGGCTATTACATTTTATTTTGATTGAGCTGACATTTACAGACAAGATAACAAGCTAAGTGAAATCTGCCCAGATTTCACCGAATGGTCAACTCTGTTTCTGGCGGATGACTCCTTGTCTTAGAATTTACTCGCCAAAAACAATTCGGAAGCTGTGTGAAATGTACATACGAATCTAATATAATCATGTATTTAGTTGCAAAAAAGAACAGACAGCATATATTAAATGTTGAAACTGCGATGTACTATTTCATGAAAAATATGTGCTCAAAAGCAGGTCACCAAGTGTCTTGCATGTATACGTGTGTGACATGAGGATGATACAGTAGGTCACTGAAAGATTCTCACCTTGTGGGACATGCAATCCGCCATACTAAGGTCTACGCATAGCCTTGGCCCTGATAATTTGGCCTCTGCCAGACGTTCTCTGGTGATTGCCTTGATGACCCGCTTGCTTAACTGCAAAGTGTCTTGACAAGAGGAAATTGATTAAGCACGCGACACATGCATAAGAATGATTGAGTAATATATCCCCAAGAAATGGGATAATAAATGGGGTAATGTTAGTGCTGGTACTCCTATAAACCACATAGTATTGGACCAACACTGGGAAAAGTCTCAAAAAGTGAATACCGATGTGTTGTTACTGTCCCCTGGTTACTACACCAACTGGTCAAAGTGTTCTTAAATCAAGTCAAAATGATCTTTTCGAGAGAGCGCTAGGTAAGTCTATTCATACTAAAAACAATTCTTTCACACAAACATACGGGTATTTGTGGGCGTTTTTGGGAGGTAACCAGGTACGCCATGGAAGTGCAAACAAACGCTGCACCGCCATTGAGATCACATAAGGAGCAGGCTCAAGGGTCATAAAAGTATTTTGTCGTGTTTAGTTGTATAACGAAAGCACAGTTTTTATAGCCATCCATGAGTATTCACTTCTGGCTCCTTGACCTTGGCTATCAATTTGGTAACTATAACGGGCTATTTGATGTCTTTAGAACACTAAACATATCGGAGGTGTCAGATGTTGAGTTACAGTCTAGATTTTTGACGTTAATCACTCCTATGATGTATTTCTAAGTAAAGTGCCTGTTTTGAAGTTAACTGATGGTCAAATCAACCATCTGATATTGTTTGCACCTCCAAGTGTTCTGTGACGTAGCCTAAGTTTGTGTGAAAGAATACCAAATAGATGTTTTTGATCTTAATATAAGATTAATAACACTTGGTTAGATTTTTTTTTGCAGTGTAGTTGTGTGTACTTCTACTATTATTAGTGTGGTTCAATATTAAGTCATTTCAGACCAACTCAAAGTAAAAGGTTCCCATGGTTCTGGCATCACCTTTCTCCATTGTCTGATTCTTCTTTCTTCTTTGCTTTTCTGCCTTTCTTTTCATCTTTTTGGCAGCCAGTCTTTTTTCCCAATTTCGTTGCTTCCTCAAGACGTTTTTCTGCCAACATGTAATTATACTCTCAACATTAAGTAAGGCCAACAACAGGGCCTACAATTGTGTGCCCGATCAAGTGATATACCGAAGAACACCACCAGTGACTGACTCACCGAACAATTCATATCCATTCCGGTGGTTGGGGTTGATTCCAAGCCCACATCGATTTGAAGCAACTCCAACATGTCAGCGAGAACATATTCATGGGCCTTAAATTCTTTGTTTTCAGATAAACAATTCGCCTCCATTTAGTTTAGTTGTATGTTCATGTTCAAAGAGCCGAGACGAGACACGAGGTTAGGCTATCTTCCCAATTGGGACGTCTGTAACATTGAACACCCTTATCCTATGTAGCAACCGTAAAGTAGCCTAACTCATCTGGATACAGACACGATAAAACTAACAAATTGACTGAACTTCGCACAAACCCAGACCTCATGGACCGTTAAGGGGGGTGGTGACAGCTGGTGACAGTAAACATTGTCGCGGAAAGATGACGTACGGGGACGGGGAGGGGGAGGGGGAGGGGCAAAAACATGGAACAGAAACTTCAGAGGTAGTTTTCCTTTGTTTTATAAAGCCACACTATTTTTATTGAACAAATTGAGCACATTGTTGAACAAATGTTTTATGTAGTATGTAGGAACAAGGTTATTTGCAAAAAATGTTTTGAGAATAATGATAGGCCTAGACAAAAGTTTTTGCAATAGCCTAGTGCACATAAGGTGAGTTAATTCCTACCTCTTTTATTTTAAGGGAGTTTACTTAGTTGTTCCATAGATTGCAACAAAGTAGGCTATGCAAGTTCTATCACATAGTTATCATTGATATTAAAAATAGCAAACGTAAAAGGCAAACATTTTGAACATGAACTCTGTTAACTTAACACACTCACAGAACTCCAACAACATCCTACAGCAGTTGTTCTAACTAAACTAGCTGATTCTAATTAGCACAACTCTTGCCATCAGCCTAAATCCGAACCAGATGTACCGCATAACGGTACAAAATATGACCGCCGCTCAGTCCTGTACATTCGTTCCTCCTACTCTTGAAACTTTTGTGTAGGCCTATGCTTGTATGTGCATGCCTGTGTGTGTGTGCGCGCGTGTGCCTGTGTGCATGCGTGCCTGTGAGTGTGTGCGTGCCTGTGTGCATGTTTGTGTGTGTGTCTGTAAAAGGGGTATCCCCAGGGATGATGTAGGGGTGTATGTGTTGCATGTAGTGCACCTGGATAGCCTCGTGAGACCATCCTGATCTCGCGAGCTTCAGTTTTCCACTCGTAGATCAGTCTGGCATCTTTCCGATAGAGAAAATTTGGAGCAGTTCGCCAAACGAACGGCCAATCAGCGTTGGTTTTGAGGCGGGTTTAGCTGTGACGCAACGAACAACATGACAGCATCCACAGATGAGATGAGCTAGCTATCACGCAAGTTTTGTCCGAATTAGAAAGTATTCCTGGGAAAGCTGTGAATATGAGTCTCAGCCATGCAGCTGGGAGGAATAAACGACACAGACATCCGCACGGTCGATTCCAGTCCATAATGGAGGAATATACTTTCTTCAGGGGCCATATTCACAAAGAATTTTAAGGCTAAAAGTAGCTCCTAAGTGGTGAATTTAGGAGGAACTCCTAAAAATAATGGGCGTGTCAGTCCTAACTTTAGGACTCCTAATTTTTTTTACTAAAAGTAATTCACAAAGCATTTTAGACCTAAATGTAGCACCTAAGTCTGGAACAGCTTAAAAGAAGTCGAGAGGACTCCTAACTCACTAAGACCTTTTCACTAACAGCTTTTTGTGGCATTTCACGCTGCGATGTTTTAAAATGCGTAGGCCTATGTGGCTACAGGAGCTTCCAATCGTGAGGGAACAATTTCGCATTGTAGGCATAAAAGGGATGCAATAACGCAACCAACAACAACCAAAACTACTCATTGTCAACATGTAAATTAAATGTAACGTTTCATTGTGAATCAAATTAAAATGTTCTCCTCTTTGCAAATGTAGGCATATGGTGACAGATTAATTTAATAATGTTGCAAAGATACTGCATCAATCCGTATGTTTCATGAGGCTACTAGGCTATTTGTTTTGCCTTACTCTTTATTCATATAGGCTAGGCCTTTTTATTCAGTTATTCATCATCTTCCGTCCTTGTGTAGCGCATGCATTCTCAGACCTGTCACTCATCATCGTAAGGGAGGTGTTTGGAATCATTCCCGCGTTACAATCAAAGATCCTTGATTACTCCGATTGAACCCTCTCTGTTACAATCATCAGCCAATCAAGGTGGTCACTTCAGTCAAGCTCGTGCATAAGTAATGACGTCATCCATAGCAACGAAGACTCACTCTTAGTTTAGGAGTTGTCATTTTTCCTTCCTATAAGTAGGTCTGAAAGGCTTTGTGAATAACTTTTAAGAGAAAACTCCTAGCTAAAATCTTTTAGTGTGAATTAGGAGTACTCCTAGTGGTAAGATAAAAGGCTTTGTGAATACGGCCCCAGAAGTGTAGGGCCTACAGTGAAAACTTGGTGGGGATTGTCGTTGATAAGGTTCATGTCACATACAAATTGTAAGTTTAAAAACGTTAACGTTTAATTTAATTGTATGTAATTGTAAAGGTAAGGTAAGGACCGCCCCCGTGTTTTTCCCACAGCAAGTGTTCATGTGCTTTCGGAATGTGTGACACACACGGATGCCACAACAAAGGTTTAAACATATGCTCACTAATCCTAAATAAACAACTTTATTTGCTTAAAATATAGTGTAAGACGCTTGTGAAAGGAAGATGTGCAGCTTTCAAGTAACGTTACCATCAGAGCACCTCTCCCTACCCTGCAGGAGACCTTAAAGAAAAGACTATGTACCAGGGCCCAAAGTATTGTAAAGGACTCGTCACATCCTGATCATGGACTTTTCAAAACACTGAGGTCAGGCAAATATCTCTGCTGCTACAAGACCAGAACAGAGAGACTGAGGAGGAGCTTCTATCCTCAAGCAATCCGTATCCTGAACACACACTTTTATTTATTTATTTATTTATTTTTTATTACACACTTGCACACAGACTGTACACACACTGCACTTTTTATTCTCTCTTGCTATCTATTAAAATATTTATTGATCTTTCTTTCTTCACACTTGCACAGAAAAAGCTGAACACCAAATGAAATTTCACTATGCTTTACTGTGCCAAATAAACCTCCTTGTAAATAATTACAATAAATGAGTGAGAATTAGATTTGATATATGCGCACATGCACTAGGCTGATATATCTCCCAAATCAAAGAATTCTCTGTGCCCGCCTTAGTAGGCTAGCCTACAGTTTTAACTCATATGACACCTTTTCCATATTGTATGCAGAGGATAAGACGTTGACTGAAATTATCTATCAAAGACGTTATAAAAATGGTTTTTCTGCTCAAGTTTTAAACATGGTTCAAAGAATGTTCCGCGGACATTCCTGGAACCAAAGATTTGACCATGAAGGACTTTCCGGCGCTGTCAAAAAAACTTTAAGGGAAAGACTTTAAGGGAAGCATACCATATAAGAGAAAATACCTGAAAGTAGATGAATCAAATATTGAATCAAATATTCATGTACAATATAAAGTCTGAGTTTTATTGTCCTTGAACAAAATACCAAACTTTTCTGAGAGACATCCTATGCAAAAAATGAGTGGAATGTTACAGCATCCTGCTTGTGTGGGAAAAACATAACATATAAAGAAAACATAAATGTTACAAATCTTGTCTACAAAAAGGTAGAACCACAATAAAAGACTGGCTCAAGACAAAATGGGTTGCAACCAAGATTACACTGAACTGGTAACTGCCTCATGAGCAGCTCCAGAAGAAAGGAAACAACTGCTTTGTCCCACACTCAACCCCGCTGCAGGGCCTCCTTCTCTATCACATAGCGGACAAGCCTCCTGACCCACGTTGCGCTAGGGTTGAGACAGATCTTCTCACCGGTCACCAAACGGGCACTGATGGGGGAAGAAACACACACACACACAGTGTTTTTTTAAAGATGATGACACTTTTATATTGAAAACAGCTTGCAATACTCTCAGTAAGCATTTTTATTACGAACAATCTATTATCCTAGACATTATTGCAAGCCCTAATCTAGCCCTATGCAGCCAAAAGGAAAATGTGCAATTAATCAGTAGTTTATAAAGTGCTTACACAATCTCGGTGCTGCTGCAGTGCGGGCCTCGGGGAAGGATCTCAACACTCCGCAGCCTCTCCTGCGGGATGACCCGAGACTCAAACTCAAAGCAGAGACAGTGGCTGTTGTAGCCTTTCCCCAAGGCTGGCATGCCTTAGAGGGCAAGCAAAACATTTGAATTGAGATTCGGAAACGGTCATGTTAACATTTTGTTTTCACCATCATCATCATGGCCATTAGCTTAAAAAGTTTGTGGAATCAAGAAACACCTCACACACACACACACACACACACACACACACACACACACACACACACACACAGCACTGCCAATACACAGACAAACGACACACAAACATGTTGACACTCAATCAGAGATGGAAAGTAACAAAGTACAAATACTTAAGTACTGTACTGTAGCATCAGGTATCTGTACTTTACTTGAGTATTTCTTTCTCTTTTTACTTTACTTTATTTTTTACTTTACTCCCCTACATTTTCAAATAGATATCTATACTTTCTACTCTATCTATACATTTTCTAAACTGGCTTGTAACTTTTGTGTTGCATTTGAGGCGGGTAAGCAATCATTTTTATTTAAGGTCATTGTGTGCATTCTCAACAACAAGGCTGATTTCATTCTAAATGGATGGGGCAACAATTGTGATGCAAAAAGGGGGTTGACTTTGCTACTGGTTGACTTACTCATTTGCACCATCACCATGACACTCACTCACACAGAGCACCTTACCTTACTATGCACAGAGAATCACAGGCTCAGTCCCTGCCTCAGTCATTGCAAGCGCCTCTTGATTAATCACCCACTATGTGGATACTGTTTTTAGAATTGATTTAGATTAAGTGTTATTTAGTTTATATCATTTGTATTTTAGTATATTCTTTATCTTCTACTGTCCTTATTGCTTAGTTGTGTTTTTTTATATTATATACTTTTAATTACTTTTTTCTAGGGCTGTCAATTGATTAAAAAAAAATATCTAATTAATTACATACTCTGTGATTAATTAATCTAAATTATTTGCATATATAATTTTTGCTGTGAAAGTATTTTAAATATTTAAATTCAAATGAATCATTGAATAATCAGCATTAGTGACATTAAAGTTCAAAAACTCTTTTATTATTATTTTCACTGTTCAAATAATGGCCATAATAATCTATGATATGACCTAATATGCTGAGGAAATAAATTCAACAGTGCTTTGGCATTTCAGGCCACAGATATAACCTAGGGGACACAATGAAAATAAATTAACACTCCCCTCAATGTCAACACTTATTTCTTTGCATTGATGTGCGACTATAGAGTTGATGAACTCCGGTGATATGCAAATTCCTTGCTGCAGACATTGCAGAGGACTTTATTTTCAACACTTTATTTTTATCAACACCATCAGGCCATTTTTTAAAAGTAAATGTTCCAATCAATGATCCAGGCAGCACGTTTTCTTCTCTCTCCTTCATTTTACAGTCTAATTTTTACTGACTAGAACGGCTCGGGGTCAAAGGTCATACCGTATCGATTAATCTGCACTAATTTTTTTAATCAGTTATTTTTTCTCAAATTAATTAATCAAAATTAATCAGTTATTTTGACAGCCCTACTTTTTTCTGCTGTTAGTGAATGTGTGTGTGATGTCTGTATGCTACTTGAATTTCCCCTTGGGGATCAATAAAGTATCTATCTATCTATCTATCTATCTATCTATCTATCTATCTATCTGTCTATCTATCTATCTATCTATCTATCTATCTATCTATCTATCTACTGTACGGGTGCTACCTGAGGGGCAGCGCCAAAACAATGCTAGATAATCAAGCTTCTTTGTCGAATTCAATACTTCGAACGTCAAAACATCCTATTCTTTGTTTTCTTTTCCTCAAACATTTGTGGGAAAATATTTGGACATTTTCCTATAGGCTTATTATGCCTGCAAGCTGTTTGTTCATCCTTACCTTGGTAGGCCTAGTAGGCAACACTGCTTGCTTGATGTTTTTAAATTAAATGCCACAGTGAAATTGTTGTTAAGGAGCTACATTTGTTAAATTGGAATATCATTTTACAGTCTGCTTCTTTTAACAGAAACAACTGGTAAAATAGTCCTTCAAAACTGCTAGGATATTTTATCAGTACATTGATCAGAGTCTGTACTTTGACTTGAGTAAGGAAGTTGAATCACTACTTACTGTATACTAGAGTCTTTTTTACATAAGTATCTGTACATCTACTTGAGTATGGAAAGAGTGTACTTTTACCAGCTCTGCACACAACACACAAAACAGCCATTAACATAAACATACCTCTGTAGGTGGCATACAGTAAGATGGAAAGTGTGGTCTTATTACTTACCACTTGTGGCAATGATCAACAATCCAGTCAACGCAAGAAGCAGGATAACCTTCATCTTACAGTAAGTAAAACACTGAGATGGTGATTGGAAACCTATAAGTCAATCTCTAATATATCTCAGCAGACTGTGAGTAGTACAATGCCCCTTTCACAGCCTATATACACACAACAGTCATATGATCAGAATGACATAGCATATTTTTTTTTTTTTTTTTACAAAAAGTCCCATTTGGTTGTGTGTGTGATGTTTTTGTGTTTCACTATTGGCATGTGAGTTTGGTGTGGTGGTAGAGGACATATGAGTATGCACGTGTGTGTGTGTGTGTGTGTGTGTGTGTGTGTGTGTTTGTGTGCGTGAAGCTAACAAAGTTTCAGTTGCAAAATTACACATCTTGATCAGAAGGCAGTCATGAGGCTAAAAGTCCATCGCTCTCCACAAGGTTGGCCATGGGATGTTTCTTTTAATGACAAGAAAGCCAATGTAAACAGACAAAGCCCCAAATAATTATTCTTGTGCTAAACCCAGAAATGGGAAGAGTGTGTTGATCTTGTGCAATCACAAGAACTGTGTTGATCTTGTGCAATCATGTAACACACAGTCTCTTAAGTGCAGCATTTCATCATGGGTCAAAGTCAAAACAAATAGTTTCTAAATATTTTTTGATTGGTTGACCTTACCAAATTTCCCTCACGGAATCAAAAGAGTATATATACTTACTTATACTTTCAACAAACTTCTGCTCAAATCTTTGTTTCTTTGTTTCACTTTAAACGTTTAAATGTTTTTTGTCTTAGTGAAATCCTCACAATATTCTTTTGTTTCATCTCACTTCTGTAAGAACTGCAGGGACATGTGATCCTTGTTTAATGCCTATGCCAGTATTCCCTATTGATGTGTATAGGGTCATTCCGTGCCAAATCAACAGATTTTAGAAACTTTTCCCGCCTCATAAAGTTGAACCATCTTGGATTTGCTTCATACTTTAAGTGAAATCAACAGATTTTAGAAACTTTTCCCACCTCATAAAGTTAAACCATCTTGGATTTGCTTCATACTTTAAGTCAATAATGGTAGTATACCCAGCAACTACTGTACAACATTTTAAGCTTATATCTACTTTATTGTCTGAGATATGGAAGCTTAAAAAACAGGCTCATGAGTCTGAAAAAATGCTGTTTTTTAAATGACTAAGTTCCTTCAGTCATTACTTTTGAACGATTCATGCTTGAAATTTTCAGGGAGTATTCTACTTTGTTAATTGTCTTCAACTTTATGAAATTTATGAAATTTGTAAGTATCTTTTGACCTCAAAATCTTCACAATGAATCCCATCAGAAGTTTTGAATTTATTTATGTAATACTACTGTTTTAGTACTTCCTTGCCAAGGTTGCATGTCTAAAATAAATGAAAATATTACATTTATAGAGCATCAAACATGAAAAAAATAACTTAATACCTAATTTTCAAGTGCATATTCCCCATGTATGACAAAGTCTACCACAAAAACAGTCATAGCATTGGAAATTATATGTTTTCATTAGTACATGCCTAAACTATTGTGTATGACTCAAACTAAACATGGTTTTCATGGCTGAGGGTGGCTGATTTTTTCCTGACTTCCTATGGACATTTGTTTACTTATACAGTATGTGCTGTGGGGTATACTACGAAGATTAGACATATCTAGGCTATGTAGACATATCGAGGCTTAACAAAGCCTTGACTCAGGGGTATACGTTAAAGGAACCATATGTAAGATTGTGGCTAAAACGGGTACTGCAATCACTTTCAAATTACTGTAGTTCGCTGTATCCCCTCCCCTTCCCCCAAATCGAGGTTGCCAACCCAGATGCCGAAACACTACTGACTTTGTGATTAGTAGATAGGTGGAGGGTGGCGCATCAGGCCAAACACAACATGACATGACAAAACACAACAACATCAGTTGAGGGCTGCAACTTCACTTTTGAAATGACAATATCCTGGCCGGACCACTGTTGTCAGTGATATAAGTATTTGAAATTAACATGATTTCTTAATGTCTAGTGACATATCAGGGCCATGTTATGATTAATTGAAATACATTTCTTACATACGGTTCCTTTAAGTGATACTACAATAGCAGTTTTGTGATATATTTGTCAAACTAGGCTTTCAGCTCAGATCTGTGCGCGTTCTCGGTGTTGGGATGACGTTGGCCAATCGTGAAACATGCAGACGCACAAGACCGCCTCTATTTAAAAACAATTACTTGAGCGATAGCTTAATCTACACTGCGATATTTTTTTGTGTCTAACCTATAACATCAAATAAATCAATTGTCATCAGTTGTTGTATGGTATGCACGTCCATAGTGGGATATTTGCACGCACAGCACTATTAAAGCACATTTGAGATCCAAAAGATTGTCAGCCGAAGGAATTCGTCATCTTTGTCAGATGATCTAGGCAGAAGTCTCTAATGTCACCCGTCATACCAATGTCCTTACGTGGACATTCATGTATTCCATCTAATCGGTGATGCTGAACATCTGAGCAAGAATACTGTATGTCCGAAAATAAATCGGACATAGGCCTAGCCTAGCCTACAGTATGCTGAACATCTGAGCAAGAATAGCCTAAAATAAATCGGACATGGCCTAGGCCTAATAAATTAAAATCACAATTTTAACAAACTTGTTGAATTGAATGTCATATTACTGTACCCTGCACATAAAGGCTACACATTTCCACAGCACCAGAATCCAACGAATGCCTCCCTCAACCCCTTCCATCCATAATCGGCCTTCCACTATTATTTGCAATGGCCAACTCCTCTGCTACTGTAAAACACTCTGGTGCCTTACAGTAGTGTTCAAAGACACCTTTTTCTTGTTAGCTGTAAAACAGAGGCCAGTGAAGGCGATAAGCATACTAGGCCTACATGTTTTCATAATTAAGAAATATTAATGCAAGTTATGACTATATAAACCACTATTCTGAATAATGTGTTTGTGTTTCATTTTCACCTGCTGCCATGTGCGTTTGGCAATGGTTAGGCATACACTAAATCAGTCAATGGGGGCTACTTAAACATTCAATTATCCTATTACTGTAATCTATATGCCCACTTCTGAATTGTGTTGCATCTGTAGGCCTTTCTATGAACTCAAAATAGGCAATTTAATTATTTCAACTCATTTCATACATTCCGCAAGCTATTAATCCTCCGTAACACATATTTGAAGAACATGTGGAAATAAAACTTTACTTTTAGGCATTTAGGCTACCCGATCTGCAATACGTTGCCAACATCCTTGCCTTGCTTTGTTCACTGCCGACGTATTTGATTTTTGTCGTAGAGTGGGTTTTAATTCCTCATAACTTGTTATAATAATTGTGCATTCCTCATCCGTATAATAAGGTGATCGCGTCATCACTGAAAGTGGTGACTTGCGCTGCAACCCACCCCTTTTATGTGAACGCGCACAAACTCCAATTAGGTTAACCCTGGCTCAACAAATCAACTTCATAATCAGCGTTGTAGTACCGATTAACACCACTTAAGATAACCAGGTTTTGTCAACCCCGGTTTAACAAAGTAACCCTGGGTTACATCTGGGTAGGTTAAGCTCCCTTCGTAGTACAGGCCCCTGGTCGGGAGGAGGTTATGTGCTAAGTTATAGCTCAAATCGTGTAATCTACCGCACACTGACCAATCAATTGTCTTAAAAACGAAGAGCTCCGCCTCTACTAACATTTTGGATCTCGAATGTGCTTTAATAGTGCTGTGCGTGCAAATATCCCACTATGGATGTGCATACAACTGATGACAATTGATTTATTTGATGTTATAGGTTAGACACAAAAAATGACCACAGTGTAGATTACTTGATACGAAGGTGCCCCCTAAATCTATCACACAACCTTGATAATTGTAAGACTAAGCCATAAACGTTTATCAAATAAATTAATAGCAAACCATAGCCTAACAGCTTAAATTTTAAAAGTTTGATCATGCATTAAATCTGTTCAGTTCTTTTGAAGAAATAGCATAAAGGTGGCCACCACCAGTGATGCCAGTAACGCGCGTTACTTAGTAACGCCTTAGTCTATTTTGACCACAGTAATCTAACACGCTTCTATTTACAAACCAGTAATCAGATTAAAGTTACTTATCTAAATCACTGTGCGTTACTATTTTTGTCATTTTACTTAGTAAAAAGATATATTCTTTGCTTTCTTCTTGTCTCGGGGATTAACGTAATGTAGGCTATGCCAACCTTTTCAGCATGAGGACAACTCACGTGTAAAACCACGCAGCGACCCAAACGTAAACAACAATGGAGGGAGGAGAGAGATGCACGTTTTATCTATGCAGTTATTATTTTGAGTTTGTGTCAGCTAAACATGACAACATGTATGTAAGGTATGTTGTAGGCTACATTCTGTGCTGGTGACAAAGTGCTGTCTAGCTAGACATCCCAAGTCTCCCGAAGTTTTGGGAGTCTCCCACATATTGATATCCTGACGCCCGCAAATTACATAAAATCTCCCGGAACCTAGAGCGAACAAGAGCACACAAGCCAGACCGGACTTCGTGTGTGCATCTACGTTTAACGCGCACACAACGGAGAGGAAGAGAGAGAGGAGTGGTGCGTGTGTGCCTGCAAGCGCATCCAAGACAGAGAGCATCCTGGTCTGTTTTGCTAAATCAACCAATCAGTTTTCAGTGTAGGTGGGCTTATATCTCTTTTCTCCTGAATTTAATTAATCAGAGGGGTATTTCACAAAACCTAGATAAGGGATTAAGCTGGGATTTTTAGGTTATCCTGGATGAATTTAGCCTTGACTTGGTTTCACAAAAGAGATGGCACATAAGTTACCATGGGGATTTATTCTCTGCGCCTAGCCTGGTCCTGACCAGGCTAACAATAAACTAAGTTAATTCTAATGGTAATTATGTTGTCTTATTGGTTCTGCTAGCTGTCATTTACATCAGACCTCCATGCTAATTTTTAAGGAGCTTTATTCCATTTATAAACTATTTGCTAAATGTATTTGCTCGCAAAACAAAACAGATTATCTGCCTACTACCATATGGTTATTATTTTAATTGTGATAGCCTTATAATTATTAACATAGGCCTAGGTACTCATTGTTTGCTTATTTTATTGATAGACGTTTGATGAATAGCCTACTGTAGTTGATTGGAAGTGGAGGGGCAAGTTTTCGAAGGTATTTTCAACTATAATATTAAGGTAGGCCTATATCATATGTGCATCTTTGCAGTGGCAAGCGCTTTCTTAATGATGTTGCGTGCCGAGACAAGGAAGCACTCACACGTGGGTGCATACGTAAATTTGCATTCAGTTGGTCTACCACGCCTACTTCTGCTGTTTTACAGAAATAGCCATGATTCCCCATTCCAAAAAGGATAACTTTACTTCATTGTTAGTCTATATCAAAAGCGGTTGTTCACTTTGTGTGAATGACGCTATTTTCCACGGCTTTTTTATTCCAACCGTGGGCACTTTGGAACAGAAACGAGAACGCGCACACATCCTGAATTACTTACACCTGGCTTGACATAGTCGCTCCTACTCGTCCTGGATTGGCATTAGTGAAACGAGTTGAGCTAGGATGACCAGACAACGCTATGTCAAACCTCGCTTTATCACTTATCTTGGATGTCTTAATTCTGCCTTTGGAAATCCCGTTTGGAACAGTGGTAGTGGTGGTAGAACCACCGCACTCCCGCCCTCCCCTGCCCCTGATACCAGTTGTTATCTTACTGACGGGCCAGCTCATCTACACACCCCACTATCCCTGTGTTATGTGTGCCTTCTAATGTCTAAGTGCAGTAAAAGAGGCGCGGAGCAGGGGGGAGAACTTATCACCGTCAGCTCTCAGGTCTCAAGCACCACCCTCGCCCTACCAATGAATTGATTGTGTGCCTCCTCTAATATGAGATGCATTACAGTTTTTTCTGAATGCTTAAACACTACTGTGTTTCTTATAGCACAATTTCTAAAACTATTAATACTTATAGCAAAACCACTCACTGAGTTAGCAAAACTAAAAGCACAAACACTGCTTTGCACTCAGTTTGCAATTTTGTAACACACACTTTGCACAACTGTAGGTACAATACACTGCACAGCACTCTTTTTGCGGAACTGTAAACACAACTCACTGCTTTACACTTAATTTCCAAATGATCAACACACTCCTAGCAAATCTATACACATGTATGGCTATTATTTACACTATTTTGCCAACTCTCTGGCACACTTTCTCATGTGAAAATTGTTTTAGATAATTAGTTTGCTTTGCAATCAGCATATAAACCACAGGTAATGTACAATGGGTACAATGGAGGGAGCAGGAAGAGTGAGAAGAGTAAGAATTAGAGGAGGCCAAAGAATAGGATGTGGAGGTGAAGAAGTAGGAGGAAGAGGACGCGGAGGTGAAGAAGCGAGAGGGAAAGGATGACAAGGACAAGGAGGTAAAGATAGAGGAAGAGGACAAGGAGGAGCAAGAGGAGGATGAGGAGGGGGAATAGGAAGGGTAAGAAGAGTAAGAAATAGCCCTTTTACAGGCAAAAAAATCAGTCTACATGTGGGGATATTGACCAGGCATCATGTCAGGCCTGGATACGGCATTCCAGAATATATTTTCCCCGGTGCCTTGGACTAGAGGACATTGCATGTGATTTAGACAACATTTTGAGACGACATGATGTAGATTGATTGTTTTTTTTTGTCTCAGTGAAATTGCTATTTTGTGTTTTGACTTGGAAAAACACACTTGTGTTTGTTTTGATGTGTGTAAATAAACACCAATACTTGAAGTTTGGATCCCTGTATGTTTACAGAACTATGACAAAAGTATGACCTCAAACTGATATAGCCTACCTTGTGCACAGAGAAAGCAAAAACCAGATGTGTTTTCTATTCATACCATCAGTGTGTAGTTGGCACATTGTGTGCTTATTATTGTGATGGCTTGTGTTTACTCTTTGGTACAAAAACACCATTTCAGAGACGGTTGTATATTAAGGATCTTTGACCATTTTTACGAAGGTGTGAAGAGTAAAAGCAAGGTGTGTTAGCTTTTGCAAGAGAACTACAATGTTTTGCTGATTTGGTGAAAGGTATCCCTATTTGTGTGTAGAGTTTTGCAAAAATAGCCATAGTTACAAAAAATGTGCAATCAGAAAAAACTGTAAAAAAAAAAAAAAAGAGGTGGGGCGCAACTGTGCAGGGCCTCTTCAGGCTCCACAGAGCACCCCACCTGGCCCTATTCCTAGATGATTTAGTTATTGTTTTCTTGAATGGGGGTGTGAATGTTGGGACATCTAGCATGAGGAGCATTAAAAAGTGAGGTGTACAGAGTGGAGCTGGCCCTGGCAGTCACAGGAGAAGAGGAGGGCTGTGGAGGTGTAGTGGCAGGGAGGTCCCTCTGGGCGCATATCCACCCTCAGAGTAGACACCCCCCTCTAGCTCATCCACCCAACCACCCCACAAGGGAGCCAGTCTTAGGCCTCTGGGTTTGCTCCACTTTTCACCTGAAGAGCGTTAATCACAAACCCCTTGATAACCAGCACTGAATATAGAGTTACCATGCTGAATGAAATGTATTTTATCAAGATCAAGTTTGTGTTCCCCCTAGCATGTCTAACGTTAACACTATGTGTGTGAATGAACTAATCAGCTAACGCCATCAGGTTTGAAAAAATAGCATTATAAACATAATGAAAACCCGATGACAACCAACCTATCAACTAAAGTTGACCTACTATAATAGGCTAACCAAATGTGTTTTGTCTGAATTTTATTATTGACATAGGAGCATTATCTTTAAGCTAGCCTCTCCACATAAAGGTTTGCAGCAGGCTAACTTCTGGCTTTGGAATTTCGGTCAACATTTAAGCTAAAAATAATAGTTAAACAGGCAGCACAAAAACATTCAAAGAACAATTCCTGTATTTACTAGTACAGTTGGTATAGGAAATACATATGACAATTTAAACGTCGTACTTTCATCCACTTACCACTGACAATATCAGGCAGAAAGCAATGGAAGTGAATGGGGCTACCGGCGTGAATGTCAAAGTTAAGGAACTTTTGAGCTCAGCATAATACGGAAGTAGCCTGGAAAAAGCTCCCCGATTGTTTCCTATGGAGGTCTATGGGAGTGTCGCCACTCTGATTTATCTACCGCTCGTTGGGGCTATGAGAACTGTCAGTGTGGGTGTGGCTATGAGACTAGTACAGTCTTTTCTGTTTAGGCGTGATGTCAGTAAAGCTTCCACACAAAAAGTAACTAACTAACATTTGGTTTCTTCTGAAAGTTGAACTGGTACCTGTGTTGCACTCCATATTTATATGTTTCAAAGCACCTACTTTGATATGTTAAATTTTCTGAGGCTTCAAAATGTGTACTAAAATATAAAATGGTCGTTGAAGCCCATCTAACCCAAGTAAAAACCAATTTGGGCCCTAGATGGGTGTGTTATTCATGCCAAAGACACATTTCAGAGAACACCTCCTGATTTGAGAGAGAGAAAAGGATTGAAAGTCTAAACAGTCAAAAAATGTTTATGTGGTATGAATCTGCAGATTCGTATGGCACACATGGGTTGCACACTATTTACCCTGTGACCTTTGAAACTCTTGAAGACTTCCTGATAAGCTGTGCTGTGCTGTTGGCTGTGCTGGCCATAGTGTTGTTGGCACTGGTGATTGTTGTGTTACTGTTGCTGGTGATGGTTGCATTGGTGGTTACGATGGTTGCATTGATGATGACGATGGTTGCCTTGGTGCTGGCTATGGTTGTGCTTTTGCTCTTCACATTTTGAGATGACCTCTGTTGTACACTGGAAAACACACAACAAAATGAGAGGCATTGGTAAAAAAAAACATCCATTTGGGCAAAACACACCACTCATCCACCACGCCTGCCTGAATCTCACAGTGAAGAACCAGAAAGAGCGTGGATGACCTGCACTGCAGCCAAAGCCGACCAACAATGACAAAAAATAATTTCTGGTCTTCAGAACGGTCACACGGTCTGCGGTGTCCTGCCGGCGGGACAGTTCCCCCCCTCCCCCATCACATCAGATTGTTATTTAGCATAGTCATATTATACATTACTTGAAAGCTTGGAGTCTTGGGAATCAATACATGACAATCTTTTTAATGTACAATCTGTGTAGTGGTTTACATTGTCAGATTAATCTAACTATGTCTCAATTCAATTTAATCAAAAATGCCCTCCTCCCCCTCCTCTGGTGCAGGTTGAAAGTTTAGCCAGCACACTGGGGAATCCCCTTCTCTTTGCGATAAGTGAGTCAGGACCTTGGTTTAACATCTCATCCAAAGGACAGCATCTCCTACAGTACAGTGTCACCGTCACTGCACTGGGGCATTGTGATTGATCTTTTTGGCTAGAGGGAAGAGTGCCACCTATTGACCACCCACCAACAGCAACCTAGTTTTCCAAGGAGGTCTCCCATCCAAGTACTAACCAGGCCCACATCTGCTTAGCTTCAGTAATTCAGCTAAGACAAGGTATCCATTGGTCTGGCTGCTGGTGCTAGCACATCATTTATGTTCCTACACTGAAAAAATATCTGTAAAAATAAAGGGGAATATTATGCGCTACTATTAAATATTAAATATTATTAGTTTCTGTAAGCATGCAAAATTAGCTTGTGCGTACGTGAGTTTCTTGGGGGGCGAGGGTGTATCAGTTAAAAGAGTTTTCTCATTGTTTTACAGGTGTTTTGCCATTATTTTTGGTTTATAAATACATTACATTGTGGGAGCAAGAGTCCTCACAATCACAAATGTGGAGCAAGACACAGGCAGCCATAACAGAATTTTCCAACTTGTTTAAGGGTGCAAATACTGAACAAACAAAACCTCCCTGAAAGGAAATCTAGGTGGGCGTGGCCAGACTAGCACTGTTGGGCATGAACAAGTCAAGATATTTAGAGTGTCGGTGTGAACGAGATCGAGTAGCAGCCATTGGGCAGTAGACAGCGAATGGGCAGTAGATTGGGTGAGAAATGCCGAGTTACAGCGGGGAAAATAAGTATTGAACACGTCAACATTTTTTTCAGTAAGTATACTTCCAGTGAGGCTATTCGCATGAAATTTTCTACAGACATTAGTATTAATTTAGGTAATCCTAAAAAATCCAAACATTAATGTCCCTAAGTAGAGTTATGAGTAAAAAAGTGGAATGCCACAGGAAAAACAACAATCTCCTTGGTCTTGCTGACGTTCAGCAGGAGGTTGTTGTCCCTGCACCACGTGGTCAGAAGGTCGACCTCCAACCTGTATTGAGTCTCGTCGCCCTTGGTGATGAGACCCACCAGAGTTGTGTCGTCAGCAAATTTCACTATGTGATTGTTGCTGTAGGTTGCAGTGCAGTCATGCGTCAGCAGGGTGAAGAGCAGCGTACTGAGCACGCAGCCTTGGGTGGCCCCCTTGCTCAGTGTGATGCTGCTTGAGATATTGTTGCCAACACGTACTACTTGAGGCCTCTGACAGAGGAAGTCCAGTAGCCAGTTGCAGAGGTAGGTACCGAGTCCCAGTTTGTCAAGTTTGCAGATGAGTTGTTGTGGTATTATGGTGTTGAATGCAGAACTGAAGTCTATAAACAGCAATCTCACATATGAGTCTCTTTTTTCCAGGTGGGTGAGGGCTGGGTGGAGGGCAGAGCAGATTGCATCATCTGTGGACCGTTTGGCTCGGTATGCAAACTGGAAGGGGTCCAGGGTGGGGGGGAGAATGGATTTGATGTGTGACATGACAAGCCGCTCAAAGCACTTCATGATGATGGGTGTCAGTGCCACAGGGCGGTAGTCATTGAAGCAGGATGGAGCAATTTTCTTCGGCACAGGTATGATGGTTGCAGCTTTGAAACATGTTGGGACAATGGCTTGCTTCAGGGAAGTGTTAAAGATGTCTGTGAAGACATCCTTAAGCTCCTCTGCGCAGTCCTTCAGCGCACGACCTGGGATGTTGTCTGGGCCTGTTGCCTTACGGGTGTTGATAGCAGCAAGTGTCCTCGTGTAGAGGGGGAGGGGTCTTCTGTGGGCAAGTGCTGTTTTGTGCTTCAAAGCGAGCAAAGAAGCGGTTCGATTGTTGATTGCAGATTGTTGATTGCTGATTTGACTCAGCAGGGCTCGTTCTACCTGGTGGTAGCCCCATGTGCTGGCCTTGAATGTTAAAGGGAAACTATGCAGGTTTTTTAGCTTAATTTACCTGAACTTAAAAGCTTCGGAGTCATTGGAATGGTTATATGACTTCAGGGGTGATTGGTGGCTGTCTCGCTTCCCTCTAGCGTCTGTGAGCGGAAAAAACAGCCTTGCAACTTTGGCCGGTGGGCTGCCGGACTCAATAAGTCTCGCAGCCTTGCAATGTAACAAATTGCTTTACTGCACTACACACATACACGCCAGGCACCGGCTAGAACAAGGTAGCAATGGACAATGGACAGTCTCTCAGACATTCGTCATGGCAGAGCCAGTGAAAAGAAGAAGAAAGCGAGTAAACTGTTGTCAGAGGAACAGGGAAAGAAGAAACGGCAGACTGACAGATAGAGGAGTGTCGTAAAATATATGCTCTAAAGCTGTATGGGGGGCTCGCAGAGAAACCTGCGAGCAAAAAGCAAGAAAACAGCAAAAAGCAAGAAAACAGCAAAGAAGTTGCCAAAACTGCATAGGGGGGCTTTAACATGCTTTTAAAGTCCCTGAATTCAGATGAGTTTAAGATATTAGTGAAAATACAGAAATGCCAGACACTTCAAGATTTTTTTTACGGAAATATTGTCAGTTGTTTGTTGCAAATTATTTAAAAGTGATTTTTGCTCATTTTAGTAAAAAAACAATGTTTCAATCAATATTGGCCCCCATATATCAGTAAACTGCCAAAACGTTGTAAAATGAGCATAATTTAATGTTGAGGTGGAAAAGTAAACATGATGTGAAAAGTAAAGTAAACATGATGGAAAAGTGAACATGATTATTTAAATCGTGTAAACTATACTTGAATTGCTGGAGTTACTTACCTGTTAGTTAACCTTACTTTTAAAAAGCATGCAAACCGATTGCCTTGAATTTACAGACTAATCTGGAATAGTAATTGCAGGTTGTGCATACAAATGCTTACTTAGTGTAATGCACTTAAACTGAGAATTCTTATTTCATCTAACTAGGTCAGTACAAATAAATCATACTGTGTTTTAAACCCTCCAGCTATTTGCCAAAACCCTCCAGTTATTTGTCGTTACTGAGTTCTGGGGCCCCCCTTGGAGACCCTCGAAAATCAAACAAGTCATGGCTGTAAATTACTGAAATCACAATTACATGCCTGCAGGTAGGCCTGCTTTATGATGATGGGGAAAAACATAATTCCAGGTAAGCATTCAATAATGAATAGGCCTACAGATAATATAATAATATAATAAATGTGAAGTGAGCAGAATTTAAGCATGGCTACATGTGACATTTTTTACAAATCAAAATTACATAATCCTAACAGCTGTTTTGAGTCAAGGCTATATGCTTAGCCTATTGAATAACTTGATGATAGAGAAAACAAACCATTTTGTGGAATCATGCATCATATGAAATTTGCAACGGTGTGACTCAAAAACAGTCTCTGGTGGCCTATAAGTGACATCACACTCTGCCACTCGTTGCTTGTCGCTGGTTATGCTTTGCATGTGTGACATTCTGAGACGTTCTTTAATTCAGGACCATTATCGCTCGTTTCAATTTAGGACCATGCAGTTGGAATTGTTGTTTGCTTATTCAAAGTCTAAAGACAATCCAAAGTAGCCTGGGCTATTCGAAGTGTCCGTTTATTGCACATCATTTTTTACGTCATTTTGAAGAGCCACTGCATAGCATACCTGTGTGTGTTGGCGTGCCGTGTTGTTGCAAAATCCGCGGAGTTCACTTTATTGTTGAGGTCAGACATGTTAACACATATTGCACTCGCTTAAGTTTTTACCCGTGTAACCTACACTGATCCAGTTCTGCCAAAGCCCTGCTTCTATCCTCACTGGTAGCTTACAGTACAGTGACCGTTTGTCAGACTGATTTCAAACTTGTCAGGTGTCTTGCTACGGGCATGAGGAAGTGCATTGCCAAATTTCACGTTGTTTGAATATCAAATGCAAAAGATATCGTTAAATATATCGGTAAAAGAAGCACATTGTGTAGGATAGGTCACTTCCTGTTGTGCTTTGATTTACTTCCTGTGTCCTGTACCATGTCAAAGATGGTTGATTACGAAGATACTTCCTGAGAGGCTATTTCCTGTCCCTGGAAATGTATGCAAATAGGGTAGCAGTAGTACATGCCCCGCACGAGGGGGGGCCACTATCCCCCATTTATGCAGTGATCGGGCTCCCTTTTTAACATTGAGGTCTATGGCAGAATCCAAGAATTTCCCAGAATTTGTCAAAGCCTTATTTTTCTGAGCAATGGATGCACATTTCCTACAGGGTATCATGATCTCCAAACCCTCCTCCTCATTTCAGAAGAATGTCGTGACAGTATGACCCTCCAGTCGGGAGAAAATCAACATTAATGAAGGTGCACACCAAGTTTGTTTTGTACTCCGGCTTCTGCTTTTGCTCCTTGACCATACCCCTCACCTGAGCCTTGTTCCCTGATTATTGCCTTGTTCCTTTCCACTATGTGTCTTTTTAGTCCTGTTTGGTTCTGTGTATTTAAACCCTGTCTCTTCTTGTGTTCTTTGCTGGATTATTTTGAGTCTTTCAGTCACGTCGTGTAAGTCCTTGTCAAGTCCGTATCTCCAGTGTACTCTGTGTCAAGCTTTGTTTTTTGTCCTTGACTGTTTTTGGATTTCGTGTTGCCTTTTGGAATTTAATCTGTTTTTTGAAGTTTCGAAACCTTCTGAGTGTTGGACTGTTTTTGCCCTGCCTTTTGTGGAGTTTGCCCTGCCCTTTTGAAGCTAAGTTTTTACATTCAAGTCTTTTCCATTCAATTCCTGATTTGGTGACTGCTATTGCCGACTTCTTTTACCGATATATTTAACGATATCTTTTGCATTTGATATTCAAACAACGTGAAATTTGGCAATGCACTTCCTCATGCCCGTAGCAAGACACCTGACAAGTTTGACGGTCAGCGAGATATGCGTGCCACAGACATCCGGACACACAGACACACAGATGCTTCTTGCTTTATAGATAGACTAGCAGATAATCATCTTGCATCTTAACCCACAAGCGGTTTCTGAGTAATCCGTTTTTTAAACTGCGACTGACTATCTAGGCGGGTCAATATATGGTTCAACGTCAAAAAAATTGATACAAAAGTTTTTTTCATTGATTCTGGTACTGTTGGACATGCTAAATAACATACTAAAAATCTAGTGAAATCTGACCTTAGGAAAGGAGTCATTTTCAAATGGCCGCCAAAATGGCTGTCAAGGTTAAAATGGCTATATCTGAATTACTATTCAGCTTACAGGAGTGATATTGATGTCAAATTGTGGTCATATTAAACAAGAATATGATTTTAAATGGTAATATTGAACATGTTTCAATGCTCTACCTTTTTCAGCCATATATTAAAATAAATGTGATTTAATACAGAGCAAATGCAATACAGGATTATGAACCATCTCCATGGCATGGAGGAAGATAAGATGTCTTAACTAGTATTAAATCTCATCTGGATGTTATATGCTTTTAGAAAATATATAGTTTTGGTGTTTAATCTGTTTTGCCTGGACAATATAGGCAAAAATGTATCCCCTTTACACTAGATTCACCTATACAGAATAGAGGGCAGTGCATTGTTCATGGCATGGAGGAAGATGGGACATGTCTAAACTGGTTTTATATCTAATCTGCAGGTTATATGCTTTCAGAAAATATGTAGTTTAGGGTGTTTGATTTGTTTTCCCTGGACTGTACATTAGTGATGGGGACGAGACCACCTATGCCGAGTCCGAGACAAGACCGAGTCTTTGAAGAGTCGAGACCGAGTCGAGACCGAGTCCGTTGGTTTTCAAATACAGTCGAGTCCGAGTCAAGACCGAGTCTTTGAGGAAGCAAGTCCGAGTCAGGACCGAGTCCTTTAGGAGTCAAGACCGAGTCGAGACCAAGACCATAAAAACATGTCAGTTTTCATATTCATGATTTAATATCACCCCAATTAATAATCAACAGTTAGGCCCAGGCTTGGAATTTCACCATCTTAGGGGCAAGGCCACTTGGCCTTCAGTTGGGCATATTTGGTGGGGGACACCAAGGCCAAAGTTAACTATACAGTAGTAGGCTATAAAAATAATCAAAGTTGTATTTAGCCTATTCACAGCAGTAGACCTGAATCACTGTATGAAACATTACAAAAACATGAAACATGACATATTACATAGAACTGTAAATCATCTGATCATCTAATATTTAGATGTCTAGGCTATATTTAATATTTATATTTATTTTATATTTGGCCTGTTATGGAATGATGTATTGAACAATTTAAGCACAGCTCAGCTTTAAGAAACTGATGCAACCTAGATGCATGCTTAGCATTTTTTGATCATTAAGACTCCTTTCACAAACTCTTACTCAGCTGTATATCCTCTGATTTTAATATTTACCTATATCTAGGCAATATTTGTAACATTTATTTTGTATTTGGCCTGTTATGAAATCATGAAAAACGATTTAAACACATTTTGAAACCTAAAGACCAAAGTTGGAGACATGAATGTAGACCTTGCTGCAGATTACATTTTTAATTTAACCGGAATACTCTGGAACGGCTTACTGTCCAGGGGACTGCTTTACACCTTTGTGTTCGGTAAGGTCTGCTGTTTATTCTGATATATGGTTTGTCATGTATTGAACGAAGGGTTCGTGAAGTATTCCACCAAGATGAATGGGTAGGGAGATGGGTGTAGCACCTTATGTAGACGTTATGATTAAATTTAATTATATTATTTACTTTTCTCACGAACCGTTCACCACAGCAATTAGCGGCTAACATTATTTAAAAGCTGAGAAAAAGCTCTTTCATGTGATGTGATACATGTGCCTGTGTGATGAGTAGGCTTAGCGATTGCGAGTATTTCAACTGAGAAGAATGGGTGAATTTGGACGCACTTTCTGTCTTGCCATGTGCTGTCATTTTCTCCACTGTGTAAGACTGAATCAGTTTGCGCTGTGATGCTAAGATTATTTTGACAGGCTATAGGCTAAATAAAAATCGCTATTAAACGGACGCAAAGCAGAATATTGAAAGAAGGGGGCACCAAGGCCAACAAGGGGCAAAGACGTGGCCGCCATGAAATTTCATTTTGATTTTTTTTTTATATGAACATAAAAAAATGCGTTGGTCTCGAGGACTCTGTTTGAAATTACGAGTCCTACTCCTCCCACTGTGGTCTGAGACCGAGTCAAGACCGAGTCTTTGAAGGAACAAGTCCGAGTCAAGTCCGAGAAAGCAGAAATCGGTCTCGAGACCGGACTCGAGTCCGAGACCAGACTCGAGTACTACATCACTGCTGTACATGCCAAAATGTATCGGCTTTACACTAGATTCGCCAATACAGAATAGAGGGCAATGTATTGTTCATGGCATGGAGGAAGATGGGACATGTCTCAACTGGTGTTATATCTCATCTGCAGGTTAAATGCTTTCAGTAAATATATAGTTTAGGATGTTTAATCTGTTTTCCCTGGACAATATAGGCCAACATGTATCCGCTTTACACTAGATTTGCCTATACAGAATAGAGGGCAATGTATTGTTCATGGCATGGAGGAAGATGGAACATGTCTTGACTGGTGTTTTATCTCATC
Source organism: Alosa alosa (assembly GCF_017589495.1). Lineage (NCBI taxonomy): Eukaryota > Metazoa > Chordata > Actinopteri > Clupeiformes > Clupeidae > Alosa > Alosa alosa. The sequence goes on from NC_063212.1 coordinate 14,463,086, forward strand.
TACAGGTTATATGCTTTCAGACAATATATAGTTTAGGGTGTTTAATCTGTTTTCCCTGGACAATATAGGCCAACATGTATCCGCTTTACACTAGATTTGCCTATACAGAATAGAGGGCAATGCATTGTTCATGGCATGAAGGAAGATGGGACATATCTGAACTGGTGTTTTATCTCATCTACAGGTTATATGCTTTCATAAAATATATAGTTTAGGTTGTTTAATCTGATTTCCCTAGACAATATAGGCCAACATCCGCTTTACACTAGAGTCACCTATACAGAATAGAGGGCAATGTATTGTGCATTCATGGAGGAACTGGTGTTATGTCTCATCTACAGGTTATATGCTTTAAGAAAATATATAGTTTAGGATGTTTAATTTGTTTCCCCCTGGACTATGTATACCAAAATGTATCAGCTGCACACTAGATCCGCCTATACAGAATAGAATACAAGTATGTATTATGCAAAGTGTGGTGGAAGATGGGAACATAAGTTAATTGATGTTATATTTCATGTACAGGGTTTATGCTTTTAGAATATATATATTTTTGGCTGTTCTATGACTTTAGTGAACAATAACCCATGCATAGGTATGCATTATATATATCAAATACATGTTGGCATCTATCATAAGGGAGGAGCTAATTAAAAGTAATCTTAAACTATATTTATTAGGATATCAGAAATAATTACTATATCATTATTCATCATCATTCATCATCATCCATCATCCTCCAGTCCTCTGAAGGAAGTTGTGCAGATTGTCACATTGTTCATTTTGACATGTTCCACAGGCAGCAGTGAAGCGTAATCCGTATCTACATTAACAGAAGAGTGTCTTGCAGAAATGCACACAGTTACAGTGGATAACTTTCAAAAGCTGTGAAGCTTACTAGCAGATTCAGTTGTAGGGAGACGTTCTGGAGTCACAAATAATGATGCAAGGACAACCTTCCTACTCAGGGTGTTGTGCCATAATGTTGCAAGAGAGTCTGTGGACTTCCCACCAAAAGGTACAGCCATCACTTGGCATCTTAATTCACCATGATTCCCAGCACCCCCGCTCATGCATACAGTGTTGCCATTTGGTCTTTGTTCTCGCCACCCTGTTGAGAGCTTAACTCAATCATGCCTGCCTTGGACCATAGGAAAATATTCTGAACTCTTAAGATTTGTGTCAAAGGTTGATTATGGAACAGTAAAGTTAATGTATATGATGTTTCTTATGGTGAGATGCACCACACCCACATCTCTATCAAAGAACTCTCTATCACTACTCAGTGGGCCAAACTACAGTAATTATCATACAGTATTGGTTACCTCTGAAATCTCTGTAAATGTATGTTGTGAATAACACATTCATGTTTGGTCTTAAATTAATACAATCTAATTACAATCTAATGTATCTGTGCATCGTTGTGGACTAAGAAATACACTGTAGTCTGTATGTGAACCTCACACCTTTGTTTTCACGCCAAGTGACCAATATCCTGCAGGCCAGTTTGGAAATCCTTGCATATTCAAATAATCTTTGGGATAAAGCAGAGTGACTTGGTGAGATGACACTCTTCTTTCTCTTCTACGATGGCTGTGGGAGGAAGCTTAGGCTGACCTCTCAGCTCTCTCTCTCCCTTGCTCCTTTTCTCTTTCTCTCTCCCTCTTATTTCCTCTCTCTTTCTAATCCTTTATTTTGGGTTTGTGTCAATCTTATGATTTGATATACTGTTTTATCTGGTGTATCCGAGATCTGAGAATTTGTTCATTTGTTAAGTTTAAGTTTGTGTTTTGATAAACTTCATTTGTTACTTTACTTTGTTACAGTAGGCTATGTAAGTTTACTGTTTACAGTTAACTTATGGTTTACTGGTTACATGTACCGTTTAAGGCTTAATGCCTAAATAAATTGTTCATTTAACTACCAGTTGTATATCTCCTAATAAGTCCTAACATGTCATGCTCTGCCATAGCTGATAAAGATTAGAGTCAGATTAAATGAGTTTGTAATAATAACATTACCAATTAACTCTTTACCCAATTTGTCCATTGTTCATACACGTGAAAAGGTGAGCGGCCAACGCAACTCTTCCTTTGTGAGGAGCGCGCTTTATGTGTGCTCTCCTTACAAAACAAAAAATCTATCAGTTTATTTGAAAGTTTCACTTTTTAAAATAAATTATGGACAAAATGTTACTTATCCTCAATATTTTTAAATGGTCCAGCATAAATAAAGCAGACCGTCAAATATTTGTGTTTTGAGGGACCACCAGACTCACATTACTTCCTCATTCTTGCAGTGGGCTCCGGCAGGGTAGCGGGCGATGCCCTTGAACGATGTTGTACTGGATAGGAACATACGTTTGCCCATGCGGTCGGGAAGGATCTTCGGGCAGTGACAGTGGAGGAACACGGGGGCTGGAAGCCAAGAGGAATAATAATTATAATAAAATCAGTGAGAATACACATGCAGGTATGTAAATGAGGTAGGTTGCAACTGAGCATCAGAAGCCAAGTGTCAGGTGAGAATTGCACCAAGCCCCCCATGCACACATATAATTCCACTACATGTACATTAGGCATTGCACTGTTGAATTGAAAGAGTAAAAACAACAGGTGCACACGTGTACGCAGGCACACACACACACACACACACACACACACACACACACACACACACACACAGCAGTATTGATAGAAACACTCAATAGCATTGAGGCAGAATAGCAATGGTCACACACACACACACACACACACACACACACACACAGCAGTATTGATAGAAACACTCAATAGCATTGAGGCAGAATAGCAATGGTCATGTGTCATATGCCACATCTACAATGAAATGAATGTTCCTTCCAGCTCATTAAAATCATTAAAGCAGCGGGAAACAAATATCAGTAACAACTGTACAATAACAACTGTACTATGACACTGAATGCCTCCCTGCACATGAACTTTTTTTTTGGAGACCTTGCTGAGAAAGCTAAAAAACATAAACTGGCAAACACACAATTCATGAGGTGATAAAATTGACTCATACAAATATATTAAAGATCTCCCTTGAGTAAAAAAAAAAAAAAACATAGGAAAAAAATTAAGATCTCACCTGAGTCACTTTCCAGGGCTGCTATGGCCAGAAGAAGAAAAGTGATTGTAAGGGCGGTGTTCATGGTTTGTACGGGACCAGAGGGTAAAACACCACGCAGATATTTTTGAGGGGTTTTAAGACCTGCAGTAAAATTAACTAGATGTACCGTAGAGCGGTACAAAATATGACCGCCGCCCAGTCCTACACATTCTCTCCGTAAAAATAAGTCACACTTGTCAATTTGTCTCCATCCCCTACTCTTGCAACTTTTGTCTATGTTAATTAGTGTATGCATGTGTATACATGTGCTTCTCTGTGTGTGTGTTTTCGCTTGTAAGTGTGTGTCGGGGGGTATGGGGTATGTGTGTGTGCGTGTATCTGCTTGCCTGCATGTGTGTTTTTAGGTGTGTGTGTGTGTGTATTTATGTGTGTGCATGCATGTGTGTTTATGTATGTGTGTCTGCATGTGTGTGCATCTTTATGTGTGTGTTTATGTGTGTTCATGAGTGTGTGTGTCTGTGCATGCGTAGTGTAGTCACTAAATGTACACATATATAAATGTATTGTATGGTCCCCCATTAACGGAATTCCAGGAAACTTGACATGCATTCAGAGGGTGTCATAATGATCCTACAATTTAAATTCTGTGCAGTTTTGAACCTGTCAGCCAAAGATACCTGCTGTTACAATGCCTCATTTTTGCTTTTTCATTTTTAACTAAGTGCCGGCCCGCCGAGCATTTAATTTGGTTATCAGGTTGCTCGCTATGTTTTTTTTCTGCGACAGAGACGACGTTAGTTAGCTTTACTGCAAACGGCTTTTCATTCTCCTTAGAGTATGTTTACAATGTCAATGTCAAAACATGTTAAATAGAGATGATAGGCCTACTCTTAGTTATCTCCTTTGCAGCAGATCTAACGTAAACGTTATGTGATCCATTTAATTGGGAACGCGTCTGCAGTCACGAGAGGGAGAGAAAGCAGCAGGTTCCAGCTGGCTTGTCATTGTTGATGATTGATATCTCCTTCTTGTAAGAAACTTTAAAAAGGAAATCATGAAGGCAACAGTAGTTCCCACTACTGGCCATTTAAAAACTGTGAGAGGGCACAGCCATAGGTACAGCATAGCGGAGCAGGCAGAAGATCATTGAGAAATTAACGTGAATTAAAGCGTCTGTCTTAAAGCGACAGTGCACAATTTATACATTAAACAGCATCAAATTAGCAGTATTTTTGAAGCAATTAATATTTTAAAACAAATACTTTTGATACTAAATTATAGGCTATAAAAATTAGTTTTTTATGTGTGTGTCGTGGGGAGGGGGTTGTTGCGCGGCCCGCCGGCCAATTTTCAAAACCCAATGTGGCCCTTGAGCCAAAAAGTTTGCCCACCCCTGCACTATACAGCAAATGAGTGGATATGGGATGGGTTGACATGGCCTCTGGAGGCGACGGATCAAAACGAGAACAATGGTTCTGTGTCATCCTTGTGGGGCTATATGCCCAACAAGTTTCATTGTCCAGGGAATAGTCACAAAATTACTGAAGAAAAAAAGTCTGGAAGAAAAAAACTCTCTGATTCACTAGTTCATATTCCTGAATTTGCATAAAGACATAAAAGCATAACACATAAAAGCATAATAGAAGAGCATGTTTGGCGAGGTCTCTGGCCATGGTCCTGAAGGGCTTTGTGGAATCGTGCCGGAGTCGACTGCGCAGGCACCCCCTTATTCTTTAATTATGGAAGACGGGAGGCGTAAAGGGAGATGGTGGATTGCGAGCGGAGTTACACCGATGCTGCAACTTCGGGGTAGATTGCAAATAAGTAACCTGACTGATTGAAGAAGGAGGTGTGGCAAATTCCGTTGCACTCCTTCCAAACTTCTGTTTTGCCATTTAAATCTATATGACCGGCGTTTCGCTGTGTCTGACCTGCATACACAAGAGTTCATCATACCAGCGCCATGCCACTTGAGGAGGGGCCTTTCATTTACTCCCCTAACTTATTGCAAATATACACTGGTTGCAACTTGTGCTACTTTGTGGAAATTTGGGAAACAACGAGTGAGGTGTTGCAACCGCACAGCCCAGGCTGCTGAAGTGCCGCAAGGACGCAGCAAATTAACTTAAAAATATTATATTTAACCTCACATTATTCAGACCGGCCCCAAAACGTTAACGGCCCACCAGGGATCCTCCTGAAGCACCCGCTTAGCCACTCTGGCTATGTTTGCAATAGTTTTGTTATGTACTTTAAACACATGTAGTTCAAGGGTGAAATCTGCACCTTAGAGGGGATGGGTTGATGGTGTATGGATCTCACCTTCTGTGACTGGATACAGTATATGGTTTTGCTGTATATCATATGGTTTGGCTTCACATCTTCATCCACAAGCAATGCCATCTCTTTCACGACACCACCAGGTTCTCCACCAGTCTCTCCTCCTCGTCACTCTGCTCCAACGACCTCCCAATCTAATTCCCCTGTCTACTGATTACCCAATCAGCCAATCTCCCGTCTGCTACTCCCCAGCACCTGTAGCCAATCTCCTACTGCCTATAGAAACCCCTGTCACTCTGCTCTCTGCGTCTGGCCTCTTCAACGGAGACACTTACTCCAGTGCACGGACTGCTTCTTGGTCCCAAACCCAACTCCTCGTTTCCGGAATTTCCTGCTACGTCCCAGGTTGTAGAACTTTTATGTTGGACATTTTCTATTGGACTCTTTCTGTTGGACGATTTACTCTTGCAAGATTGGAACCTTTATGTTGGACTGCCTTATTTGTCAAGTCATGATCTTCTGAGCATTAACTTCACTTCAAAACCTTGTTTAAATTTTCCTGCTTTGGTTGATGTTTACAAATTAAAACGACTTGATTGATCCTAACCTTGTTTCCTGAGTCTGTGTGCCCTGACAGAAGGCCAGACCAGGCAATGGAGCCTCAACCATTAAGAGCTGAACATGTGGATCCCTTCCAAGGAATGGTGGACAATGCACGGCAAACACTTTCCAACTCTGCAACCGTAGCAGCTGCCGCTGCCGCAGCAGCTCCAGTAGCACCTCCAGCTATGATTCCAGCGAACGCAGCTGGTGAATCCAGCGCCATATTCTTGAACTCCAGAGGCATGCAAAGGATTTCTGTTGCAATGCTCATTGGCCTGGGAGATGCAGCCACACAGATTCCCTACAGACCGATCGCGAGTAGCCTATATCATCTCTCTGCTCTTGGGGCGTGCCTTGCAATGGGCTGAAAGCGTCTGGAGACAAAATGGCCCCACAGTAGCATCGGTGGACAACTTCGTGGCTCATTTCAAGGAAGTGTTCGACCTACCTGAGGGCGATTCCTCCACCCAAGCAAAACTGCATGCCCTGAGGCAGGGCAGGAAGTCTGTGTCTGAGTATGCAATCCGATTCCGAACCTTGGCTGCTATCAGTGGGTGGAACGAACCAGCAGTGCTCACCGTTTTCAAACAAGGGTTGGAACCCTCGCTCCGTCTCCAGCTGTCCCCATATGATACCATCAGGCTAGAGAGATTCATTCAGGTCGCCGTTCGAGTAGCCAACCGCCGAGAGTGCTGCTTCAGGGACCTCCGCCATACCACTTCAGCCTCTGTTCCCCAAATCGATGACGGAAATGCAGCTGCTGGAACAGAAGCAATGCAAGTAGATTCCCTGCGACTCACCCCAGCAGAGCGCCGGCAACGCATGACCCAGAGTCTATGTCTGTACTGTGGGACTTCTGGCCACTACATCACTAGATGCCCTACATGCCCACCACGACCCATGGTCGGTATCGTGAGTACTCCTCTTGTGCACTACAAACCATTACTCATTGAAGTTGCCCTATCCCATGCTATGTCCACCTACCCAGTCTTTGCTCTCCTGGATTCAGGGTCAGCCGGGAACTTCATTTCCGGGTCCCTTGTCCAGCGTCTCCAGCTCCCTCAAGACCCGCTGCACTGCTCCCTCAACGCCCACTCAATAGTGGGTAAGCCCTTAGCCATAGCAAGCGGTCCAATATCATACTAATAACCTAGTGATGCGTGTTGGATGTCTACATGTGGAGAATGTAACTTTTTATATCCTTGAAGACTCCACAGTCGATCTGATTCTAGGACGCCCCTGGCTTATCCAACATGCACCTGTGATCTCCTGGTCCACTGGAGAAATCCTCCAATGGGGAAAGGAATGCCATACCAACTGTTTCCCAAAACTCCCTCGCCCCTGTACTCTCTCACCAATGTTGTCACTCAATGCAACCACCATTGAAAGTCCAGGGCAGAGTCGTCCAGTAGTTGTCCCACCTGAATACTCCTCCTTCAGCGATGTGTTCTGGTGCACGCCGTGCAGCTCACCTTCCTCCACACTGGCCCTGGGATTGTGCAATCGACCTGGAACCTGGTCAGCCCCTACCACGAGGAAAAGTCTACCCACTCTGTCCCTGAGCAAGAGGCAATGAAGAACTACATTGAGGAAGCTCTACAATTGGGATACATACGCCCGTCAAAATCACCAGTGGCTTCTTCCTTCTTCTTCGTGGCTAAGAAGGATGGTGGACTTCGATGGATGGTGCATCGATTACCGTGCACTGAAGGTCACAGTGAAGTTCAGATATCCCCTTCCACTTGTTCCGGCAGCTCTTGAGCAACTGCGTGATGCCAAGATATTCTCCAAACTGGATCTGAGAAGTGCCTACAATCTAGTCCGTATTCGCCCAGGCGATGAATGGAAGACTGCTTTTGTCACCCCCACGGATCACTACAAATACCTGGTGATGCCCTACAGTTTGTCTAATGCACCCTCAGTTTTCCAGGGGTTTATCAATGAAGTGTTCAGAGAATATCTCAAACTGTTTGTCATGGTTTTCATTGATGACATACTCATATATTCAGCCAACCCCACAGATCATGTCAAGCACGTCTCCCTGGTCCTGATGAAGTTGCGGGAGTTCCAGCTCTTCGCAAAGTCTGAGAAGTGCCTCTTCCACCAAACCTCCGTGCAATTCTTGGGCTATAACATCAGCGGCCACGGAATCAGTATGGATGACGAGAAGGTGAAGGCGGTCCTCTCCTGGGATGCTCCACACACAGTCAAAGGACTCCAACCCTTCTTAGGGTTTGTAAATTTCTACAGGCGCTTCATCCACGGCTTCAGTCTGACCGCAGCATCCCTCACCTCTCTACTCCGGAACAAACCCAAAAGCCTATCCTGGACTCCTGAAGCTTCAGAGGCCTTCCAGAAGTTGAAACGGGCCTTTGCATCTGCACCAGTCCTTCGCCACCCAGACCCTGAGAAGAAGTTCATCGTTGAGGTGGATCCATCCACCACTGGAGTTGGTGCCGTCCCTCCTCAGTACCAAGGTGATCCTCCTCGTCTTCATCCCTGTGCCTACTTCTCTAGGAAGCTTAGCCCAGCAGAACGTAATTATGACATCGGTAATCGTGAATTACTTGCCATCAAGCTAGCCCTGGAGGAGTGGAGACACTGGCTTGAGCACCCATTCTCAGTCCTTACTGACCACAAGAATCTCCAATACCTTAAAGAAGCAAAACGACTCAACCCCCGCCAAGCCAGATGGGCCCTCTTTTTCACTCGCTTCGATTTCACCATCAGCTACAGACCTGGATCACGTAATACCAGGGCAGATGCCCTATCAAGAATTCACCTTCCAGAGGAGTCCAGTGAGCAACCTGAACCCATCCTGCCAAATGAGTCCATCTTGAGTCCCATCCTGTGGTCCCTGGATGAGCAGATGGCCGCCGCCAGGGAGTCTGACCCGGCTCCACCGAATACCCCAACTGCTCGTGCCTACGTTCCTCGTCAGCTCAGAATTCAACCTCCTCCCCTCTGCGCACTGCACCCCCAGCACTGGACACCCTGGGACCAACGCCACCCTTACACTTCTCCGAGATCGCTATTGGTGGCCTGGCATGACTCGGGACATCCGCAGGTTTGTTGCAGGATGCCAAGACTGCGCAATGGCAAAACTCCTCGTCACCTCCCTGTGGGGAAATTGATTCTTCTACCTGTGCCACAACGGCCTTGGTCGCACCTTGGAGTCGACTTTGTCACAGACCTCCCACCGTCCAAAGACAATACCTGCATCCTTGTGGTGGTCGACAGATTCTCCAAAGCCTGCAAACTCATTCCACTCAAGAGTCTTCCTACAGCAGCTGAGACAGCAGAAGCCCTATTCACTCACGTGTTCAGAAATTATGGCATCCCTGAAGATGTGGCGTCAGACAGAGGACCCCAATTCATTTCCCGCTTCTGGCGAGCCTTTCTCCACCTGATGGGTGTAAGCGTGAGTTTGACGTCTGGCTATCACCCCCAAACAAATGGACAAACAGAACGGAAGGTTCAGGAGATCAGCCGATTCCTTCGAACCTACTGTCACCGGCACCAAAACACCTGGAGTCAATTCTTACCCTGGGCGGTGGCGCGCAGAACTCTCTGCGTCAACCTTCCACTGGCCTGGACACCATTCCAATGCATCCTTGGTCACCAACCTCCACTGTTCCCCTGGACGGGAGAATCTTCTGATGTCCCTGCCATAGACCATTGGTATCAGGAAAGTGAGAGGGTCTGTGGTGAAGCACACCACCATCTACAGCGGGCCGTCAATCGCCAAAGTGGCCATGCCAACGTACGACGATCCTCAGCACCGGAGTATGAAGTGGGTCATAAGGTGTGGCTGTCTACCCGGGACATCAGAATGCGTCTCCCATGCAAAAAACTTAGCCCCTCAATACATCGCCCCTTCACCATAACCTCACCGATCAACGCTGTCACCTATAGCCTCAGCTCCCTGCTAATTACCGAATCCACCCGACTTTCCATGTGTCTCTTCAAAACCCTTTAACTCATCTCTCTCTCTTCCTTCCACAGAGCCTGGTGCGCTGTTGATCCCCCCTTGCCGCTTTCCTGGACGAGGTCCTGTCTATGCCATCCGCTGACATCCCTGGACTCTCGGTGCCGCAGAGGTCTGTTGGAATACCTGGTCGACTGGGAGGGCTACGGGTCCAGAGGACCAGTCCCAGCGCCGATCTGATCGCCCTGGACCCAGCCCTCCTTGCTGAGTTACATCGCACCCATCCCCTGTCGACCAGCCCCAGTGGCCGACCCGGCGGCCGTGTCACCTGCCCTGGGAAGCGGCTCCTGAAGGGGGGTAATGTCATGACACCCACCAGGTTCTCCACCAGTCTCTCCTCCTCGTCCTCTGCTCCAACGACCTCCCAATCCAATTCCCCTGTCTACTGATTACCCAATCAGCCAATCTCCCCCTGCTACTCCCCAGCACCTGTAGCCAATCTCCTACTGCCTATAGAAACCCCTGTCACTCTGCTCTCTGCGTCTGGCCTCTTCAACGGAGACACATGTGCCAGTGTCTCTTATTGTTGTTTTCATAGTAGAATGAAGCACACGGAGAAGCAGTTACCATCTGGCTAGTCTTTATTTCAGCCTTTATCTTTCCTCTCCACAATTGATTTAGCCTCTTCAGAGTACAGTAAGACATCCTATATTTAGCTATGCATCTTGTTTTGATGGTAAAACATCTTATATTTGTTACATGACCATTATATCTGTGTATTTTTGGTCAGATGTCAAACCAGGAAAGAAAAACATCCTACTCTTTATAAATTCTACATGTTACTGCGACTTGCAGTTATGAGTAAATTAATCATAACTTCTGAACCAAAGGTGATTGTTACAATTATGGACTTTTTTCTGTTTACCTCTAGAGGTCGCCAAATCTTGTGATTCCCTTTGCTGTGGTTTTCCTACATAATTAACCTGTTAACTGACCCACCACCCAGCCAGAAGCAGATGGGCTCCCCCTATTAAGTCAGGTTCTGCTCAAGGTTTCTTCCTGGAATATGGGAGTTTTTCCTTGCCACAGTTGCCATATGGGGTGCTTGTGGGGGGTAAGAGGGTTAAGGCTGCCAGTCTTATGACGTCATTTTCTATATCTTTACAAATTGATATTTTCGTGTTTTTTGATGTTGAATTTTGAAGGTATTGTTTAAAAACAATGTGTGTTACACTCAAACTTATTAACTATGATATGTACCATCAAAGATTGTGAATTCTCCCTAAGTTTTTCAAAATTATTAATTATTTTGTGTATTTTAAAATGTACCATTTGAAAGGGCTATTTCTTCTGATTATAATGGTGGGTAAATTATATTCTGTCATGTAGCGTAATCACACAATAAGCCTTTTTGTGCCATAAGGCCACTCCAGTATGAAAAAATGGAATGTTCAGCTGGGTCTGCAAGCTAAGGTAAGCCTTGTTAATGCAGTAGGTATCGTGTCAGTGTCATCAAAGTCAAAGTCAGCTTTATTGTCAATTTCTTCACATGTTCCAGACATACAAAGAGATCAAATTACGCTTTCTCTACTATCCCACGGTGAAGACAAGACATATTTTACCAATTTTAAGTCCACAGACAAACATAACATTCAAGTAAACAAAAAAGTAAGTAAATAAGTAAATAAGAGGGCACATATAATAATGAAAAAATAAGAGCAGCAAAATTTTGTTGAAATTGTGCATAGACAGTCAATAAAAAACTAGTGCAAAGTCAGGCCAATAAGAGGCTTGGGTATAATCTGAAGGTTGTGAGTTCGATCCTCACACAGGGCACAATGCTTTTTTTTATCAACTATAGTGATAAACCATGGTTATCGGGGTTACCCCATGGTTAATCCATGGTTAATTTTCGTAAGGGTTGGGAGCTGTATGCAACCCTGAACTGATCTCATCTCAAGAGGCAGGTTGACATGTGATTCATGGTCATACACTTTCAATTTACAGGCCGAAAAGAATTCTTCTGTAGGGACTTTCTGTTTGTGTGTGTGTGCATGTGTGTGTCAGAGAGGGAACATTTTGTCGACACCCAAGCACAGTCTCAGTCCTTCAGAAGGTCAGGCGACAGTGAAGAGAGACCCACCCTGTTGCCTTAAAATGCTAAACATTAGTCAATCTGAGAGTCATCGTTGTGCATGGTGTTTTGTAATTGATTTGTATATTTGCTGAAACCACGTCCTTTTTTTCAGCTGCTTAAGCAATACCCTGCCACACTAAAGTGTATGTTCAGGGTAAAATGTCACTGAAGGCACATTACAAAACACAAAGCACATTCAGTTTGGACGAATAGCATAAAGTGGGTGACTGTTTGCTTTATCTTTACCTCATTCCTAATGAAACGTATAGTACCAGAGATCAGCTATATTCATGTTGACTGCAAATGCATAAAACAAATATATTAAACTACAAGCATCATACAGAAAAATCACATGTTTTTTCACATCTAGTTATTAATTCACAGGACATTCAATTGACTAGTTGCATGAAAGGCTCTCAGTGAGCTCGTTTGTTTCCTGTGGAGCCCGGTGTGTTTGAACCTGCCGCTATTTTGAATGTAATTAGAGTCTACGTCCTTCTTTATCGTAACGTGCTAATTCACAAGGTGCAACACCCAACCAGGTCCGTGTAGACAATAATTACAGATAATTACATTAAGAATAATGTAATTATAGAACTAATCATAGTTCCAATACAATGCCACAAAAGTAAAGGTAAATTAGCTGGCAATGGTAAAATATAGCTTAAATAAGCAATATTGTTTGCAGGACAGGGCTAAATTTGCTCAGGAAACTGCCTGTCTGCCCTCTCTGACTGAGCTGCCCATTACCTATATATATATATATATATAGCCTAAATAATTTTCAGGGATTAAAGTTATCAGTCGCTATGACTGATATCCATCAATTTATTTCCATAGAGGCCCTGATATCATTGTAGATCCATGTCGTAGAAAAATGAAATGTCGCTTTTATTTTTAGGCTATGTTATTTTGACATTCACATCATTCTCTGAGCGCAGATAGGTGCGTCTGAAATGTCAGCTGGAATAGTGATGTGAGTCATGAGCAGAGATGTCTTTGGATGTTTCAAGTGGGCTACCTGAAACTTTGAACATTCAAATTCTGTTAGAAAAAACTTTTGAGTAGCCTAGCCTAGTGCAGGTAGAAGCATATTTTTTTCCAATGTCATTAACGTGAACAATATTAGACAGCTAATCTTATGTTGCATTTTGCATGTGAAAACATGATGTAGATCCTTTTGAAATCCCCTTTGTAATCCATTTTCGAATATCCATTTTAAAACTGGACAACTAGTGCTACCTCGCTATGACCAGAGAATGTCTAATAATGGGCTCTGCTTGCAATAACTGCGAACTGGAATCCACACATTTTGGAACTTCTAGCTCCCTTGCACCTCCAATCAAATGGACTTGAGACTGTCACGTTGGATTTAAGAATTTGTGTTAAATTGAGAAGGGGCAATAAAGTTTTGAAATAAGATTAATTATTATTTTGTACATAAAATAATTAAGGGGGTATGGTTGTTTTTTAAGGGGATGATGCCCCCTCAAGCCCTCTCGTGACTCTGGGCCTGGATAGTTGGCTGATCAAACTTTTGCCAATTTAAAAAAAGCTTAACTCAAGTCGTGATTCAAAGACCGCTGTTCGCCAGCAGCAGCATCCATCTTCTTTGTTTTCAAGTAGCAGGAAATTCACGCGTAACTGTCGTCGACTCTATACACGATGTGATTGGCCTAATAGAAGTTTCATTTTTCCAGCTCGCAAGCCAACGGAGAGTTGCTAGACTACACTGGCTGCAGGGACGTGCACAGGAATTTTGAGGGGCAGTTGCTCTGACCTGAAAAAAGGGCACCCCCCCAACAAAAAAGAAAAAACTCACGGGCTATACACGGGTTTCCCGTTTACCAACAAAACTAGATGCGCACCCTGCTGTAAGCTACAATCATATTTTTTGTATACCCCTATTGTCTCAATGATAATAACATCTCATTTCAGACTATATTTCAGAGTTTGCCGTTCATTTGCATTTTAATATAACTTCGTATTTTGTCATTTTTGGCGAAGACATGCATTCCGTTAGGGATATTGAACATATTGAAAATTCCCTAACCATCGTGATTTCGAATTGGTGCAGTTTTCAGCACAAAAACTCATTTTATTCTTTTCATGGACAGCACTGCTCTATGCTGTTCTATGGTGCTTTCTGCCTCTTAGTTGCGCACGCATGTTTTCATGACGTTGCATAGAAATCCATGTAGGCCTATACGAAGGACTGAGAATAACAGGGTCTTTATTAAAATATATATATACACAAAAAAGTAAAACACTGAAATACAGCACTCAATCACCTTAACTACTGTTATTTATTAAAGGTTTTTCCACCTCAACACCCCCCCCAAATAAATAAATCGAGGTATCAAACCGTGGGTCAAAAATCGTGATACAAACCGAATCGTGAGTTTGGTGTATCGATACAGCCCTAATAGGCTATTACAAGTGGAGAGAGACGTGTGGCAACCAAGGTTGAGGTTAGTGTCTTGAAGTTGATGGTCGCAGCGCTGCCTTGAAGTCAACGGTGGGGGTATTAAACACCATTGAGTGACCAAGAAACACAACAATTCTGGATCTCAGTTCATCACTACCGGGATATCTGCTCCTATCCACAGGTGATGATGATGCGATAAGTAGAAACAGTGGTTCTGTAAAAATCACGACACAGAGCTCTAGACAACAGCACTTAGCTGCTTTAGATCACTTTGTGTCTAGTGTGAGAATGACTTGACAGTTACAGTATGTGCTGTCACTTGTTGCTAAGTAGGCCTACCATTACCGAGTAAGTAATTTTGAATTCTGGACAAGGGGACACTATTCTCAAATTTTTTCCATCCCCACAAACTCCAGTCGTCCATAGACCTTTGTCAGCTCTATCTGTAATCTGTGGTCTTTGTGTCGCACTGGTGGTGGGACGTGGCCACCACCCAGTACCCATTCTACAGGTGCAAGCTGAGAATTTTGACACGATTTCTGGCAAGACGACAAATATGCAATATGTACAAAATACTGTAAGCTAGTACCTGCCATTTGGTGACTTTGCTAAAGTGCACAAACTTTGTGTGTTATGTGGAGTATCATGACAAAAGTCTGGAAATGGTCTACCCAAAGCCCACTCAGGTGAAAAAAAGTATAAAATAACAAAACAAATTGTTTAAAAATAGACATATTTAATAAATAGTCATAATTCACATTTTGATGATGTAACAGACTGACACAAAGACTGAATGACAAAGATGTCAACAACTACAAAAATACATATACAAATATATAAAATATTTAAAAAATGTATTCACATTTACCGTGTACTGCAGTTTGCATAATCATCTCATAACTATAACCATCCCATGAAGGCATTTTATTGAATAAAAAAAAAAGAAAATAATTGTTATTATTATCAGTATTATTATAAGCACTTTAAAAATAATTTAATTAATTACAAGCTTGATTAATTAATTGAAATGTATCATGAAATAATCATATAGCATGTGTATTAATCACGTGATGTGTTTCACATACAGTAGCCTATCCAACAACCAAAACTATTTAACATAACATTTTTCTTGCAATTAAATAATCAATTTAAATTTGTGCATTACTGCATTTATTGTGTTTATTGTGAAATTGGTATACATAGAGATAGTTAATTACCCCTGAAAAACATTTTCATTGCAAAAAATGGCAAAAGTGCAAAATCTTCTTCCATCAATAACATCAACAAACTTGTTCTTCCATCAATAACATCAACAAACTTTTGATTCTCATCTGCATACAGAAATAGTCTTGAACTGTATCCCACCACATCTCTCTGCACCTAATTTTGACTGGTTGGCGATCAGAGACCTCAACACCAAGAGTCTGACTTGGAGTGTGAAGCATGCATTCTTCTCCCTCCTAGGTTTCTCCTCAACCTCGTTTTGACAGGGCATCAGTTGTCTGCAGTAGTCATGGTCTCCGGGGTGCTAGTGGGGCTGATGTTGGCAGCTACCCTCAGCCTGATGCTGGAAAAGAGAGAAGGAAAATGAGGGGTGAAGAGAGGAAGATATGGGACATAGGTGCTCTAACAATTCAATCATGCAAAGACTGTATAATCTTTATGAACAGATGTTTTATCGTATAGTTTTAATCTGTTAAAGAAACAGTCCATAAGATAAGTGTAGTGCTAAGTGATATGCCTTTATCAGTTGAGTGAACTAAATGAGGTATAGACTGAAAGTACAACCTTTTAGGAGTAGGCTAAATAATTTGCTTAGTAAATTCACTTTGGACAAAAGCGTATCCATAACCATAACCATATGACTAATATAAAAACTTACATTTCTTCCAGTTTTATAATTGATTTTGCTGTAGGATCAACACATAGTGTTTTTCCTCTCTGGAAATGAATGCTATGAAATGAAGAAAAAATATAAGTTACCACTAGAGGAAAATATATAAAACTTTTTCAGAGATTGATTTCAACATAGGAACATAAAATTCATCATGTTTAATATGAAAGCACATTCTAGCTGTTTACTATGAGTAACTTAGCATATAACTTCAGTGAGCACCCATAGGTTAAGCACTCATGTGTCTGCGTAAAAATGTACAAGTAGGCTACTTCTTTAACTGCCTGACATTACTATAGGAAACTAAGGGTTGCTACAGGCTTCTTTTACATGGGCTATTGCATCTTTGAAGAGATAACTGCGATAACTCACATGACTTCCTCTTTATTGCAGAAGGGCCCAGCTGGGAAACGCTCAATCCTCTTTACCATCTTCGCCTTAATGGTTGCACATTTATTATCCGGGGCATTTTGAATACATTTGCAACGGTGGTTTCTTGATATGGTAGCTGAAATAACATAAAAAAGACAACAAATGAGAAATTCTCTTGAATGAACCCTCTCTGGTGGACCTTAAATGGCATTTTATTTTATTTCTAAAGAAAAATCTGCATTTCAGCCTGATTAAAGACAGTTACTAATAGAGCAAGCTAATTATCAACCATGCGATACACAGCATAAGGCTACTACTTCTACTCTACCTCTACCTACCGTAGCAATCAGCACCGAGAGGCCGTACTGTAGGTTACACTGATTCTACAACAGTGTAAGGGTACAAAAGTACAAAGGGTCGTTGTTAGGCACGACGTGCAGCGGAGACATTGGCTAACGATTTGACACACATAGATAGATAGATAGATAGATAGATACTTTATTGATCCCCGAGGGGAAATTCATGACCTGTAATATTGGATGAACTCACCGGATTCTGTTCCCAGTGCCGCTAAGGCGACAAGAAGAAAAAATGACACCGTAAATATGGCATTCATGATTCGTCCGTCAAACGGTGAGAGCTAATGACCTTAAATCTGCACTGTTTTCTTTCTCTCCCGAGTCCCGGTTGAACGAGTCTGAGTGGAATAGAGACAACCCATTTATAGGCTACAGTACACGAAGGATGGGGTGGGTGGCTCCAGCCCCCTCTTCCAGCGAATTTTGTCGTACATGGACTTCCTCCCAGCCCTCACCACCTGCAAGTCTGATCAGGCATATACTCTAAGCTTTTCTGGATCTCTCATTTTGTCACTTTCCACAGCTGTTGCAATTTGACACGGCCAGATTTATCTCCCCCGCAGATGCGCAGCTATCCATTTTTGAGGGGTATGCAACAACAATATTGGCGCCCCCCAAAAAAAAAAAAAAAAAAAAAAAAACACAAACAACTAAATCAAAACAAAAGGCCAATCATTTACACTATTACTGTGCATTAGTGCAGGGGTCCCCAACCTTTTATGTACCATGGACCAGTTTGTTTCCTATTTTTTTTTCACGGACGGGGGTTACTTGAAAAGAACTAGCTCCAGTTATGTATGAACAGTGAAGGTAACGATCTCTTAAACATGTGAAAAACGTGAACTTGAAGAAGTGAAAATTGAACAATATGAACTATGAATATTGAACAACTTGAAGCTACATCTATAAGTGTGAACATGCTTAACAAAATATGGGAACAAAACATGGGAACTAAACGTGCATTACGAATATAATCAGTGGGAGCCCTGTGCTTATTTCCCTGCAACAAGAAGGTTCCATCTGGGGTTGATGGAAGACAGTGACACTCGGCCTCGCATAGATACGTGGTCTGCGCTGACAAGTTAGGACTATTCGGGATAATGACAAATGGGTTGCGGACCCACTCATTGGTTTGCCGTGGATCTTTGGAGGATGGGAAGTAACGCTCAAACTCATTTGAAAGCGCAACAAGGTGAGCGCAACCAGCTGTGAGAGAAAGGGCCCTGCCTCAGTCTCTCCCAAAACCCCCACTATGTTTGGAACATATCAAATACACCCTGGTCCACTCGTCGTCCCCACAAATCAAGCTTAAATGCAGTGACTTTATCTGCCAGTTTAAAGACAGTCGTCATTCTCTCCTGGAGTGACAGGTTGAGGTCATTAAGCAACCCGAATATGTCACACGGGTAAGCGAGTTTTGACACCCAGTCCTCATCACTAAAATGTGCAGCTAACGGTGACTTTTTTCTGTAAGAAATCTCTGCAGCGGCTCTCGCGAACTCAAACACTCTGGCCAGTGACCTGCTAAAGATGCTTGTTTTTTGTTGCTCATTCTAGCAGTTTAGCTAACTTAGTGTGACACTACTGCTCACTAAGAAGGTGAAGTGAGCTGACCTGAGGCTGCGCAGCGCTGAAGGCAATATGTAAAAGTGTTGAAGGCGGGACAGACAGACGTAAGAAAATAGACCTTGCAAAATGCAAACATGCGTGCAATCAAACAACTGCATATAGGCCTATGCCATGTAAAAACGTGACATTATTGCGAATTAAATTTAATTTAGTTTGCATGCATTTTTTTTTTTTTCTCATGTCGTAGGCTACGGCCCGGTTAGGAATGTCCCACGGCCCGGTGGTTGGGGACCGCTGCATTAATGTCTATTGAATATGTTTTTAAAGAAATGCTGCCAATTTGATGTTTAACTTGATGTTATACTTGATAAATGGTGCATTGCCACTTTAAGAGAGTTTAAACGGTTCTCATAACGTCCTTTTGCCAGCTATTGCTCACAATGGATAAGGCTGATAGCCTTGTTTGTTTGCACCACATTGACAACCAAATATATTATTTTATTTTTTTTACCATCGCTTTGGCCCCCCATGGAGCTGCGCCCCTATGGGCCGCATATAGCGCATACCCACTTTTTGCGCCACTGCCCCCCCTCCGCCATAGTCGCTTCTAGACGTGTACCCAGGGGTGCCTGCAGGAATGAATGCTTGCATTGGAATGAATGTGCACATCTACAGCCCCCCCCCCCTCCCACCCCGGAACGAAACTTTCAACGCGTTGATAATAGGCTACAAAGGGATGGATTACTGCACGGGCCTACCGGGCCAAGGCCCAGGGGCCCAAGGGGTTCAGGGGCCCTGAAGCCCAAGCCTTTGCATGGACTCATTGCCTCAATATCAACAAATCAGGATGTAGGCTATATGAATCTGATTGAATTTAGTATTGGCCATCCCCAAAATGCACCAGAATACAGGAAATCACATCAAACAAATTAAAAACGTTCTGGGGGAGGACCCCCAAATCCCACCTCCCACATATACGACAATAGGTGGGGGGCCCTTAATACATCTGGGCCCAGGGGCCCGAAAGTTCATAATCCACCCGTGAGGCTACATAGTAGGCTACTAACAACATCCCAATGCAGTATCTTTACAACAACAACACCTAATAACCTAGATTCAAGGCATGTGCGATGAAAAAAAAGCCAGTTTCAAAGCAGGTTTATCGCAGCACTTGAACTAGTCACAACAAAAACCTTAGGATCATTATAGACAGAATTATTCATGTTATGGGCAATTCCATGCAAAGGTCATCCTTACCATGGGAAAAAAAGTTGTGCATACGCAAATATAACTGTTGTTAAAATCTTCATTTAGGTCTATATTTTATTGTTTGTAACTGATCTGATTGAATTTGATGGAGAATGACACTTTTACATCATAAATATGGTGTGCAACCATACAGGAACAAGATTTTTCACATGGTAATATTATACATATTAAAAAAGTGGATAACCCAAGGTTCAAACAAATTGTGTCATTTGACAAATTCCATATTGACAAGGGAATGGTAGAGCAATGTCTATGCTCAGCTTGCCTTTAAGAGCACAACTCCTTACATTTGTAAGGCTTTTGTTTTTAAGTCAGCAAGTTCCATGGCCATGTCACATCCATAACGTTTTATAGGAAAAGTTTATGCTACACATACAGTGTTGATGCAACAATGTCCATAGTGTCTGTGCAAAGCTGATTTATATCAATGTAAAGTGTGATGACCAAATTGTGCCCCTTTCTTTTAAAACCTTTAAAACCTTATGGATGTGACGTTATGGATGTGACGTTATGGATGTTACATAATGTGAATTTACTGGGGACTTTATTATACCTCAAAGCCGATCTGTTTTGGTGGCATGTCAGTTTCAACGCATTTCAACTTAGTGTTTACAATTGACATTTTAAAGATGATTAGGTTGATCAAAACCACAGAGAGGCCTTGCCTAACCATTAGCAAAACAAACATAATATTAAAATACCTCCAGTGATTAGCCTAGCCATAGCCTATTTTCAAGTGGCCTAATAATGAAAATCTGAGCGATTATCTACCTGTAACTGTCATACTGTTGTTGTACAGTAAATGGATTATCGTGTTAGCTGGTGAAGATGGCTGACTTTGCAGCTGGAGATAACATAGCAACCTCCTTCTGTTGCAGATCTGTTCAGCCTGCCGTTCACGTCTGCTTAACACAGTTTAATTTTAAATGTGACACGATGTGACAGCATTTGAAGTATCAGGTCCTCTGTAGCTAATACCCACAGAGTAACATGAGTAAGGGCAGCAATAAACTAGATGTACCGCATAGCGGTACAAAATATGACCGCCTCTCAGTCCTGCATATTCTCTTCGCAAAAATAAATCACGCTTGTCAATTTGTCTCCATCTCCTACTCCTGCAACTCATGTGCATGTAAATGAGTGTGTGCATATGTGAGTTTTCTTTTGTTTATAAGGGTGTGTGTGTGTCTGTGTGTGTGCATGTGCGTATGCGTGCCTGTGTTTGTGTGTGTGTGTGTTTTATGTGTATGTGTGTGTGTGTGCGTGTGTTTGCATGCGCACATGCGTATGCGTGGCATGCCTGTGTGTGTGTGTTTATGTGTCTGCATTCATGTGGGTGGGTGTTTGTGCATGTGTGTGTGTGCTTTCCTGTCTGTATGTGTTTATGTGTGTGTGTGCTTGCCTGTCTGTATGTGTGCGACTGTGCGTGAGTGCGTGTGTGTGTGTGTGCATGTGCGCATGTGCGTCTGTGCACGTGCGCGTGCATGTACTTTATGTGTGCAAATCACAAATGAGTGGGTATGGGTTAGGTTGATGCGGGCTCTTGAGACTAACATACCATAAATATTTTGTCATCTTGGGTGCAACTTTTCAGTTAGGGCTAGTTATTTATGGGAGTGGCCACCAAGTTTCATGTTCCCTGGTGTTTCAGTAACCCGGGAATCACTGACCAAAATTGATGACGGTAAAAGAAAAAAATAAATTTATTTTTTATATTTTAAATGGCTTGTTGTCCTGATTCTTCCTTTGGATCTTAGTGGGCACTGAGGAAGCAATAATTTCATCGCTAGTTTTTCATGATTACTATTACTATGTTTTATATCAAAATTCACTACTTAATTATGTGTTTTATATAGTTTGTCGAGGACTGGTTCAGACACGTCACATCCATAACGTGAAACCATCACATCCATAACGCCAGTTTTTCCTACATAATGCATTACAAAAATGACGCATAGTTTCAAAAACACACTTTTTGTGTTCATTCAAGTCTCCTTCATGCTACATATATCATAGTTCCAGCAGTTTCCTTCAAAATCCACAGAGTTTGTAGAAAACCTGTAATCTCTCACAAAAGTGTGTCCATTTCATGTCACATCCATAACGCTGATAAAATGCCTTGTATTCTTAGGATGAAATTGATTATATGAAATTTGAGGATTTCTCAGTATTCAGAGGACAGAGGTTGCATTAAAAGTTATGCAAATTAATTCACTGATACTAATGTTGCCCCCACTCTAAGGCATTTTGTTTACCAATATGAGTCCAATTGTCACATCCATAACGCTGGAACTGCCCTTATTCTTTTGTGTTTATTTTCAGCTTTTTCCATTTACAGTAGCCTACATTATTTGTAGAAATTGATGTAACAAATAAATAAATTAAAATAAATTTGTAGAAATTGATGGAAAAAAATAAATTAATTAAATGGCAAAGCACAGAACATTATTATTTATAACAATTGAAAATTAAACATTCATGGCATTCACTATCCCCCCATGAGATAACACATTTTGACACATGATTCTCACGGGACCATCACACGTCTTTTATTTATATTTCCACATTGAAGCTGCAAGGACCCAAACAACCACAAGTAATATGTTGTAAGTTGTACGTTATAAGTTGTAATCCATTATAAATTGTAAGACGTTGTACGGTAGGTTGTAATACAATTTCACGCAGCTGCGTGAATCACGGAAAGCATGAATGAATTTGCCACTTCTAAATGGACCCACTGTACATTTATTCATTTAGAAGATGCTTCTATCTATATTATTTTCACAACAAATCTCT
This sequence comes from Alosa alosa, assembly GCF_017589495.1. Classification (NCBI taxonomy): domain Eukaryota; kingdom Metazoa; phylum Chordata; class Actinopteri; order Clupeiformes; family Clupeidae; genus Alosa; species Alosa alosa. The sequence continues at coordinate 14,485,814 of NC_063212.1, forward strand.
GAATCACTTGCTTGCTGTGGCTCAGTAGGTTTTATATGGAAAATAGGCAGGCCCCATGAGTCAATGTGTGTGGTACACAAGGAAATGAATCATGTCAAAGTTAGGAATAGGCCACAGGCCACATGAGTCAAAAGTTGAAATAAAAGCAGTTTGCTGCACTGCTGTGGGCACAGTATATTAGCAGTTACCTTACAAGAACAGAATAATTATGGCTACTATATGTAACACAAACAATGAGAACAACAATGAGGATGTCCGCCTCCTTGTTGTCCCTGTCAAGGTTGCCAAGGTCGTGGACACCTCAGCAGGCACAGGCTCCAGTCAGTGTTTTCAAAAGTGCCGAGTCAGCTCCCTCTAGCCACACTTTGACCGTCCTTACTGTTGCTTTCACATGTTTGATGAGCGCTGGATACTTAGGCAGTAGAAACAATAAGAGGTGATCTGAGTGTCCTAGATGGGGGAGGGGAGCGGCTTTGTATGCATCAGCCATGTCTAAATTTTAGTGGTTGAATGTGTGGACAGACATGCACATTCACTTATTTTCACACGTGGTCCTTTTCACCCTTCTAAACAAACTCTAAACTCGTTTTTTTGTACATGTAAACACTCCAAACCAACTCTGACCCCTCTAAAGTGAACAAGTATCAAGACCCATTGAGTGGTAGACCGTGAGAAGGGAGTGGGTGGGGAAACACTTTCTTAGGAAATTTCGCAATCTTTTGTTGCACCCTTGCTTTACAATGCCACATGGCTGGCTTGCCAAGTTTCACTTCCTCTACTGTGGATATTGTGCGCTGTAAAAAAGAAAAAAAGTCAGGGCTGTCCAATTTATCAAACCACAAATTATGTTACAATTACGCTGAAAAAAAAAAATGCTGGATTTACTTGATTTAATCATGTACATCAGTTGCACATGAATGAAATGTCTGGAATTAGTCCACCATTTCTCTTTTGATTAACAAAATTGATTCATGCTATGAACCCAGTTTGATCAAGTCATTTAAAAGTTTACTTCCAGTTTACTTACTTTTTTGTTATTAATTTAATGCATTTTAAGTTTTCCTGACTTATATATTATATTATATTCTTTGATCTTTTAACCTCTACATGGTAAACCAAAATACGTTCAGTGTACTCAAAACTTTTGTGGCAACCGATTTAAAAAATGTAAGTATATGTAAGATTTTTGACACCTCCAAGTGGGCAGGTCAATGTTAATTGAGAAAGTAGTCAATTTCAACATTGAACTCTGAAGAGAGGTATGTCTAGTCTCTAAAATGCCCTATATATTTCAATAATGGTCTTCTTTAAATGGTAATCCTGATCATAATCTGAAAATCTCTTACACACTATTTTTTCTCCCAAAAGGCAATAAAAAACTGTGATGAGGAAAAAAATAAGAAAGTAGAATTTACCCATAATCCCTAACTGCTGTAGTTAGGAGGACCAAAGTCAAGGTGGGATCCTTCAAGGCTGCTATTTGAATGATGTTACATCATCAAGTCCCGCAGAAGTAGGCTACTGTTCCAATGTCAAGTATCCATCAGTCTACCAAATTCTACCAAGGCCAAAGTCCTTCGTTTTGGTGAATTTTTGGGGGATGCATCTGTCCACCTATACATTAAATTACAATAATTTCAGATTAGATTAGATTCAACTTTATTGTCATTTTGCAGAGTACAAGTACAGAGACAACAAAATGCAGTTTGTGTCTAAGGCAAGTGTTTTAGGCAAGTAATCTCAAAAGGCAAAATCAACATAATCAACAAAAGACAAAAACTGAGTTATACTAACTAAACATTTTAAAGCAACACCAAAGAACTTTTCCTCTGTCGCACGCACTATTTGTTTATCTAGCACCGGCTTTGGAAATAACGATGTCCACAGACAAGGTAGAATATGTTGCATGATTTTATGAAAGTACGATGTATTGCGACATCAGATGAAAGTCAAATTTGTAGTTTCTTATGTCTCATTACATCGAACTACAGATCCGCTACCCGATCTGGCAAACTTACATAGTGCGGTTATAGCCGACAGAGGGCCGCGAAGCGAATGCAGATGTGCCATTCACCCTGTTACGAGTTGATGAACCACTGAAACGATTTTGGAAACATTATTTTAAGGTACAAAAAACTCTTTGGTGTTGCTTTAAGTAAGAATAGCTTACTGATTCTTGAGATAAGGGACAAAAGTAATTTTGAAAAGTGACAAACAAAAAATCAATACTACATTAATTTGAATTGGATATCATCATAAACATAGATCTCATCTATCATGCCTGAAAAGGAACAGGTTTTTATGAACCACTTTAGAGAATATAAGACATGCCTTTCCTATTATCTCAATTAAATTAAAAAGTGACAGGTGGGCGGGACTTCCGGTTGATTAAGGCGGGACTTCCGGCAAGGTATTTGATTTCCGGTGAGGGCGGGACATCCGGGTTTTCAACTTGTCATCAATGGAGTTTGACAGGTTGTTTGAACGGTGCTTTTGTATGAGTCATGTGTCTGGGGGAGGGGGTTTTTGTGTGTGTGTGTGTGTGTGTGTGTGTGTGTGTGTGTGTGTGTGTGTGTGTGTGTGTGTCCGTGGAGATAGTGAATTTGACAGTTTTGTAGGTTTTAGTGTCATTTTTGTACTTTTTATGATCATTTTGTATGTTTTTTTAGGCATTTCGTGTTTTTTGGCCAGGGGCGGGGGCTTGTGTGTGTGTGGGTCTCTCATGTGCTGGGGATGCGTGGTGTGTGTCATGAGGTGATCATGGGGTGGGGGTTGTACACGGATGTGATGGTCATGGGTGCGCGTGTGTGTCCAGGGGTGGGGGGTGTACACGGATGTATAGGTCATGGTCGGTGTCCTGTTGGGGGATGTCCTGGGAGTGTCATGCACGAGCCATTATGAGCGTTGCTGTTAGGGAGAATAAAAGTGGTGTAAAAGTATAGGTAAAGATAGCAAAGTAAGCATGGCTAGTTTAGCAACTCCTGAAACTGCGAGTCCTAGTAGCGAGCAGCTAAGTGGGGCCCCTAAGAGAAAAAGCTCTGAAAATATTCTTTCTTGCATGCAGGAGCCACCCCCTGCACAGTTATGCGGTCGTGTGAGTTGGGAGGGTAAAGCTTTGTGTTACAAATTTCTAATTCAGCTGGGTCAGCTGTGTCTCTACACGGAGGACGTGGAACTGGGTACTAAGCCTTTGGAGAGCAAGCTGCTGTTGAAATCATCGGATTGGAAAATGTGTCAAGAGATTGTACGGTGTACATTGGCGGGTCGAGTAGGCCGCTCTGAGGGGGTGGGATCTGTATGGCAAACTAGCCCCCAGGACCATGAGAAAGTCTATGTGCGCTGTTTCTGTACCGTGAGAGACGGAGAGGGTTCTTATGTGGTGGTCTCCAGGCAGGCGGGCGAGGAGACGGATAGGGCCCCATTCTCCGACAGCATTCGGGTGCCTCAGAGTGTTTGGCACAAAATGGTGGATCAACATAGTGACCATATTCAAGCCTTATTTGTGAAAAGTCGCGTTCTACGCAGTGTGGTGAAAATCAGTCGGTGTATTCTGAAGGATGATGAAGAAGACTTGTGATGCCATGAGCCCCTCCTTAACCCCTCACACTACATGCGAGCTACCGTATATAAGAACTCAGGGCCTAAAGAAAAAACAACTCATTATCCATCAACAACCGCCTCTACAGAGAACTACCGCCATGGCCGACCCTAAAGCGTATAGAAAGAATAAGCCTCACTATCTGCATATGGTGTGGCCCGTAAACCAACGAATAATTTATACCGTCAAAGCTTACGTCCTGCCAATTGCGGATGTGGTGACGCGGCGACGTCTTAAAGATCACTGTCAGGGCTGTGCCATACAACACCCTAGTCAGAGGCGTCATGAATGTCTGCAGGACCCCCCTCTTTATTACTTTTACAACAATTTCGAAGACCTGGTCATGAAGCTGTGGACCCCCTCCTTCCTTTCTAGTCTGATGCGTCAACTAGGGAAGTGGGATATGAAACCTCATGAGTCCAGAGTACGCGGTATGGCCGAATGTATTCTCAATGAGCTAAAGGAGGCGCCGCTTATTGCTGAAAGGATCTTTGAGGATCTGGAGACTGTGGGTAAAACCGTCCCTGACATCGAAGAGGCTGCAGGCTGCACTGTGGCCAGAGAAAGGGTTCTGGCGCGAAAACATCGCTCAGTATTGCAAACTCCACAGTGCCCGCTGCCTTATACAGAGCAAGGACATCACGAAGGACGGCGCAGAGAATTCGGATAAAGAAAATTCACCGCCTGTTCTGGAAATTGTGCATGAGGAGGAGGTGGAGACGGAGGAGGGGGAGATCTCCACCCAGGACATTGTTGGTACCCTGGAGTATTAAACATGTGTTGCCTACTGTCTTCTGCAGGTAATAAATAATAAGATGGAGTCATATTAAAGATGGAGAGAATTGGATGAGGGCCAGTGTTGGGCAAGTTACTTCAAAAGCGTAATGCAATATTTATAACTTGTTACTGTCATCTCAAAGTAATTTGTTACATTACAATATTACTGTCTTTGAATTGTAAGGCATTACACTACGTTTACATTACTTTCACCAAAATAACAGGAAATATGGATTTTTTCATGTGTTCAATGCAGCTCATTACACAACAGGAGGTGATGTGGTATGGCATAATGACTGAGCTAGGCTTAAGGCTAACAAAAGAACAATATAATGGTTGCAGTTATGGCTTATGGAACAATGTAGGCCCCAAAGGCCAAAGGTCACTCACAACTTAATATAGTAAAATATAGCAATAGTGAAATTGTATGATGACTTTAAATGGTTCTCATCATTGCTGGTTGCCTTTCCTTCCACTTACAGTGGTGTAGACTCAATGCAAATAGTTTGAGAATAATGGCTATGATCTTTGTCTGTAAAAGCAACATTTTATTTATTCTCACTGCTTGAAATGAGAAGTATAGCCTAACCATGTTAGATCTGTTGCATGAATGGCAGAGATAACTCAAATTCCCTTTCTACAGTCAACTAAACAAGGCAATCAAATTCCAGGACCAGCATAGATGACTTTTTTAATTATTGGATAATCTTCTCTGGTGCCAATTGAGCATTTCTCAATTTTGGATTAAAAAGCAAAGTAACTTCAGTTACTGAGAATTGTACCGAGTACAATTTTACTGAAATTGTATTGGTAATGCCTTACATTACTGCATTACAGCAAAAAGCAATGCATTACTGTAATTACATTACTTTTTTAATGCATTACTCCCAACACTGATGAGGGCGCATTCGTGTACAGAATAGATCTAGTTCAGGTTTTTAATCTCTGTGTTCCCTATAGCCTACTGAAACTCAGTAGGCACAGGTTATTCTAATTGGGACACTGACCTATGATTTGATGATTTCTAAATTAAGGATGAAAGTTTGGATGTTGACTTTCGTAAATAGCAACGTGTAAATCATTACTTCGTAGCCTGTGTCGTTTAGCATTTTCAAGCTTACTATCTACGACCATTCAAGTATAACGTAAGACATCTTTAAGCGCAGAAAAAATCAAGGATGCCTTTAACACCGTGTGTATACTCTATGCTACCTTCTAGCTTGTTGCTGAGACTTGACGATCGACACTCACCCTGACGACTCTTCGTTGCTTCTTCTCAGGTGGTTTCTCATAACCCAAATAAAGCGTTGGGTAAAGGTTTTCTTCAGTTGGCGCAGTGATGATGAACATACATAACATATCCTTTTCGGGGGATGTTTTAAGTTCAGGTTTTCAGACAATTTCTTTAAGCCTCATCGTCGTCATCATTCGGCAGTGGATGGCAGCTGTAGCTACATCTCTGGCACGAACCATGCTTTCTTCACCCAATAATTTAGTTTTGTGCGGTTGTAAGTACATCCTCAAACGGCACACGTTGTTCCCGAGCTTTTTAAAGGCATAATATTATTCAGCAACAACGCAACAATACAGCGATGCGATTAGCCTGACATCTGATCAGCAAAATACACAGCTGAGGCATCAGGTGCAGTGTACGGCCACACAATTCCACCGGAAGTGTTGCCCACAAATGTTGCACAAACGTTTCCCCAGCAACCACCCCACGAAACTTGTGGATATATATATATACAATCATTAATAATATGCATTGATTTGATGAAATTCACCACAAAAATTAAATAAAATAATAGACAAAGTATTTCACTGCTACACACACACCACGCATCCCCAGCACATGAGACCCACACACACACACACACACACACACACACCCCACCCCTGGACACACACACACACACACACACACACAAGCCCTCGCCCCTGGCCAAAAAACACGAAATGCCTAAAAAAAACTACAAAATGATCATAAAAAGTACAAAAATGACACTAAAACCTACAAAACTGTCAAATTCACCATCTCCACGCAGACACACACACACACACACAAAAAACCCCTCCCCCAGACACATGACTCATACAAAAACACCCCGCAGCGTTCAAACAACCTGTCAAACTCCATTGATGACAAGTTCAAAACCCGGATGTCCCGCCCTCACCGGAAATCAAATACCTTGCCGGAAGTCCCGCCTTAATCAACCGGTAGTCCCGCCCACCTGACACTTTTTAATTTAATTGAGATAAGAGGAAAGGCATGTCTTATATTCTCTCACTTTTTATAAAAATTGACATTTACTGACTTAGTAACTTGTCATTTGTCAACTCTGTCGGACACATGAAACACTCTAAATTCTTTAAGTGTGTATAAATGGTGTGCCTTAGCAAGGTTTAGTGATAAATTGCATTATATACACTTTTAATATAATTTTACATTGTTTTGAAATAAGCCATTTTAAATTACCTTAATTTAGTTTACTATTTTTTTATTTTTAATATATACAATTAGTGGTTTTGTGCACACAAGACACTGATGCATGTAGATAAGTTGGTGTTTTTTTAATATATAGGCAAAATCCAGCAGTTAAACTTCTAAAAAGAGAGTGTAGAAAGACTGAAAGAAAATGGCGTAAATACAAACTTCAGATCCACTATGAAATCCATAAAGAGATGCTCCGCACATATAACTCTGAAATATGCAAAGCAAGATAGTCCTTTTTTTCTAACATTATCAATAGAAGTTCAAATAAGACTCATATTCTATTTTCAACTGTTGATAAATTAACAAATCCCCCTCACAATTAGCGCCTGAACTTCTCTCAACTAATAAATGCAATGAGTTTTCATCTTTTTTTAAAGGTAAAATTGACAAAATCAGACTCAACATATCTGCTCAATTACAAATTCAACAACCTGAACTTCCAGCAACAAACAGAGTGAAACTAAACTTAATGTCAGAGTTCAGCTTGATAGACTACGAAACACTTAAAAAAATGGTACAGAATCTCAGCTCTTCCACATGTGTCTTAGACACTCTGTCTACCAATTTCTTCAAAACTGTTTTTCATCTCATAGCGGCGGATGTCCTTCAAATTGTAAATGTATCACTGCTGTCTGGCACTTTTCCTAAGTCACTGAAAACAGCTGTTGTAAAGCCACTTCTCAAGAAGAATAACCTGGATGTCTCCATGCTAAACAATTACAGGCCCATATCCAATCTACCTTTTATTGGCAACATTTTTGAAAAAGTAGTCTTTAATCAATTAACCATCTTCCTAACATCAAATGGGTATTTTGATTACTTTCAGTCTGGTTTTCGGGCAAATCACAGCACTGAAACAGCTCTCATTAAAGTTTCCAATGACATACGCCTAAACACAGATTCAGGTAAAACATCAGTTGATCACAATATTTTACTACACAGACTAGAACACTGGGTTGGATTTACAGGCATAGTTATCAGCTGGCTAAAATCATATCTACAAGAAAGGAGCTTCTTTGTTGCCGTCGGAAACTGTACCTCAACACCAACGTCCTTGACCTGTGGTGTTCCCCAGGGGTCGATCTTAGGGCCACTATTATTCAACCTCTATATGCTCCCACTTGGACAAATCATCCAAAATAACTTGATTTCATATCATAGCTATGCAGATGACACAAATTTACTTAGCTCTGTCACCAAACGACTATGGTCCTCTTGAATCTATGTATCAGTGTATAGAACAAATCAAAACCTGGATGTCTCAACATTTTCTTCAGCTGAACAAAGAAAAAACTGAAGTAATTATATTTGGTAAAAAGGAGGAAAGACTTTGGGTTGCCACTCTCCTTGACACAAAAGGGTTGAAGGCAAAGGATACAGTTAAAAATCTTGGTGTATTAATTGACAGTGATCTAAATTTCAACAGCCACATGAAAGCGACAACTAAATCAGCTTTTTACCACCTCAAAAATATTGCCAGACTCAGAGGGCTGATGTCAAAATATGACTTAGAAAAAGTCATTCATGCATTTATCTCCAGCAGGGTTGATTACTGCAATGGACTGTTCACAGGCCTTCCTAAAAAGACTATTAAACAGCTTCAGATGATACAAAATGCAGCAGCTAGGATTCTAACAAAAACTAAAAGAACTGACCACATTACTCCAATTCTTAAGTCCTTGCATTGGCTTCCAGTAAGTCACAGAATTGACTTTAAAGCTCTTTTCCTTTTTATAAATCAGTAAATGGAGCAGGACCTAAATACCTGTCAGACATGCTTCAGCAGTACACACCTTCTCGTCTTCTCAGGTCCCAGGTGAAAAACCTGCTAGTAAAACCTACTGTTAGAACTAAACATGGTGAAGCAGCTTTTAGCTGCTATGCTTCTCAGCTGTGGAATCAACTTTCGGATGACATCAAAAAGGCCCCAACTGTAGCCAGTTTTAAATCTAGACTTAAGACCAAACTGTTCTCAGATGCTTTCTGCTAACTGTGCCGAGTTACAAATTCTGAATCTGCCTTGATAATTATTCTACTTTATCTTTTATTACTTTTTTTACTACTTTTACCTTTGTTTTTTGCTTACTAATTATCCTTTATTTTTAAATGATTTTACCTTGTGTTTTATGTTTGCTTTTTATTATGATCTTTACCTTTTAACTATTCTTTGACTATATTGCCTTTCTATGCTTTTTATTTGTTATTATTGTTTGGTTTTGTTTATGTAAAGCACATTGAATGACCTCTGTGTATGAAATGCGCTATATAAATAAACTTGACTTGTTTTAATGTATGAACACACTCAATTGAACAAAATAAACATACATTTTTTATAAAAATGAAAAACCTCCATCTTACGGTGTTGACACACAATTGACGGTGTTGACAAACTAATCGAAAATCAAACTGATTAAAGATATTTGACTAGTTTTGACATGGCAGTATCAAGGGAAAGAGTATCAAACTTCAAACAAAGAGTTTCTACAGGACCTCAGGCAAGTAAGTTCTATGTGTGGCAGGGAAGAGGTAATTTTGAGAATTTGTTGCATCGACTACGCCACCTAGGGGATGGGAGGCCGGCCCCTAGGACAAGGAACTAAACTAGATTAACCCCTGAGGGTAATTGGAGCACACAGGTTCATCAACCCAAGGAGCCGGAGACATGCGTTGCATCAATAATATTTATTCAAACAAGACACATTAATTATTGCAGTTGCACAGTAACACACGACCACACAATTGACACTCTGACTGAGAGGTCCCACCCACACAGTGACCAGGGGACTACTATATGAGCACTGTAGCTATGTGGTTGACTGGCACCTTGCTATTGGGCGAGTGACCTGGTCTCAGGGGGGGTAACTAGAGCAGGGCAGATGCTTACCACAGCGAGCCGGACTACTGCAGGACAGAGAGGAGGGGGTCCAGAAAATACACACCATGCATGAGAGAAACACTGCAATCCAAGCAAAAGACACCTCAATGTGCACACAGCAAGGGAAAGTGAAGGCCTCCACCACAAACTCAGTCCTCCCGCTCCACGGGGCCACACTGCTCCTGTCTGACAGAGGGGAAGAAGAGACACAAGCACTGATTAACAGAGTGATTGATCTTACAAGCCAGGTATGCTAGCAGTACTACAAATGGCTACTCATCTTAAAGGGGTGATAGAATGATTATATAGGGTATTTGGTGCTGGTCCTTAAGGTCTCTGAATAGGGTGTGTAACATTGGTTGGGCTGAAAATGGCATATGTGCTGTTCTATGCGCCCTAATGCAAGCCTGGTTAAAAGCCCTAGAATGAAACGAGAGGTTTTCTCCCTTTTATGGTATGCTCATGAATATTTAGATGAGCTGTGCGCTGATTGGTTGGTTTACAACGAAGCACGCCATGGAGCAAACGCCATGGCCACAAGCACTCACTCACTGAAACATTGAAATTGTTGATATGGACACATTAGGTGTTGAACCATATATGTATGAGCCAGAATCTGATGTAGAGGAGCAACCAGTCGCCCATAGATTACAAATGACTACTTCAGAATGGTAAGTTTTTTTATTTATCATTTACACGTAGCACTACACGTTAGCTGTAATACTAATGTACTACTAATGCTACTCACACTTCAGTGTCCTAGCCTAAGCATAACGCTGTATTAGTCTTATGTTAACTTTGTAAGCAGCATAACAGTTATTCATTTGCACACAAACAAATGTTTTACAACATGTAACGCTACCCTCGCGGCATTTTCGGTCAAGACGCCCAGTTAGCGAGAAAGTCCGTGATAGCCAATATGTAGCGCAGATAGCTATAATGAAATGAGTGCTGCTCGCGAAGGAAAGTAGCCTATACTCTCGCTTTAGTCAGTATATTGTTACCGCTCTCTCCTGCTGAATGGGTTATCTGATTAGGAGTTACCTATTATTTGCCACGTAACGTTAGTAGTAATATGTGATCTTTACAAACAGGAAGTCCAGTTAGCTGGCAAGAGACTATTTCCGTAGTACCAGTTCAGTATGTTATGGCGTAATGAAATGAGTAGCCTATTGCTCACTTCGCTTCAACAAAAATATTACCACCGTCATGTCACGAGAGGTAATATTTTTGTTGACGCGAGCAGTAGGCTACCTCATTTCACAAACACCATAACCTACGAACTGCCACTACAGAAATAGTAGGCTCTTGCCTAACTAACTGGACATCGCCCTGTTGTATATATTATTACATGTAAACGAAGATAATAATCATAACCAGATGACCTAATCAGCAGTAGGCTAACTTCTATCCTGCTGATTATATCATCTGATTATAAGATTAGTACCCTCGGTCCATGTAGTGATATGTGAACTTACAATTACATCCATCTCCCCTTGCCAGGTGTACATGTGGAAACTGTGACCGCATGCCCCAGGAGAGAGAAAATATATGTTGCCGGGAAGTACCCCAGGTAACTAAAACTGGAGATATTTACTCAAGCTAATTTGTGCTTTCTGCTCATTCAAAATGACAAAATAACAGCATGGTCTTTATATTTGTTTTTACAGGTCATGAGAAGAATGACCCAGGTTCCAGAGGAGATAACCTGTATGATTGAGGCACACCAGTTCAAGGCCAGGATGGTCAACATATATTCTTTACAAAATGCAATGAACATCTACAGAGCTGACCATGGGCAGTTGAGAATAAGAGGGATGGAAAGGTGAGGACAATCTGATACAAGTGTTACCAGCTATATAATATAAATCAAATGTTTTTAGCCAATATGCATTCATTATTAGTTCAGCAGGTCACGAAAACACAGTTTGATGCAAACAGTGAAATGACAAACTTTATTTTGTTTCAACACAATCATACAGTGCTATACTCAAAAATATAAAATATTCAAAAAATAAATAGTAAAAAAGTGTGCCTTTCCACTCTGATTTCTCTGAAGGCAATGCAGACACTTGGCCTACAGATCTTTCGTGAGCTGGTGCTGGGGTTTCCTTGGGCGAAGTGTCCGTGTTGTGATCCCCTCGTGTGGTGCTGTGCATACAGAGGGAGTTTCCGGAAACATCAGGGCAATATGTCGGGTTCAGACCCCCCCCTCGACTGAACCGTGACATGCTCAGCGACAGCATCCTCCCTGGAAGGTCTGGGAAGCTGAGCACACAAGTCTTGGGGCACAGGAATCTGCTGGACGGCATCCACATAACGAAGGGAGTCATGGACAATCTCTTCGAACACCAGTCTTATCAGGTTAAAGACATAGCCTGTTGTGTGTGAATTAATAAGTTATTGTTAGTGTCTATACCGTTGCACATTTGTTGCACAATCGTTTGTATAAAAAAATATATACATTTTAAACTTACAAATCGTTGGCTCTGTCTTCACTTTTTTGACTGTGTAACCTCCCCTTTTGGCCTTTGGAAACACAAGCCTGTACATTAGTTTCCCCTTGGCTGTCTTCCGTTGTGGGCGCTGAGCATTCTCATTGAAATGCATAGCTGCAAGGTACAACCTAAATGAAACAGCAGAAATGTTGTAACAATTGTCACTGCCACTTTTGTAAGCACACACCAAGCAAAAATACTACTATTAACTCACAGCAAAAGCATTGGCTAAACCTGTAGGCTGTGCCAAAGCTGTACTCTAACCGGTGTTGTTACAAGTGCCTTTCAGTTAGAGCAGCCTAAAACTGTAATGATTTGCATTTTGATGGCTGGCAATTAGGCCTGATCTCACACTTTCACTGAACAAAACCCATTTCTGTACACAATTTGTCCCCCATTCACATTTGCCATTCTAAAGACTTGATTTAAATATGAAGAGGTTCATAAGGAGTGTACATACCTGCATAGCATTCCAATGAAGGGGAAAACCACATTTTTGGGGGCAAACCGCTAGATGACACTATGGAATGACTCCACAGTTGATGTCTGGAAATGATGGCTAAGCTTTTCAACATCAGTAAGGAACCTCTTGTTTGTTAGGACCTTGTCGAGTCTATTCAGTGCTGATGAACCTAAGAGAAGGTCAATTTACATTGCAATTTAAAACCATGAATTTTGATGAAGATACATGTGTAATCATTGTTTTACAATACTGACCTGGTTGAAGCCACTTGCTACGGTCCTTTGGTGGATGTACACATTTAGGGAAAGCTGGATCAGAATGATTGTGGACACCTTGCATGTGGTTCAACACAGACTTCCATTTCGCTACCTTCTCTGTTCCGGAGATGGAGCTTGTGGCACACCAGTACAGGTGGTTGGCTATGCTTTTATGCCACTTCTTCACCAAACCACAGTCTTTGTCTTTGCCAATTTGTTCCAACTTTTTTGACAACCCTAATCAAGCACAGCAAGATATACAAATTGTTGTGTAATCATTGAAATGCAAGTTTAGATAGCCACTTGTGTTCAGTTATCTACGTCTTCACAACATGTTAAACAATATATAAATAAAAGGTCACATTACCTTTTGCTACATGCCATACGTCATAGTAGTGGGTGATTTTACGTTCTCTCAGGAACTTCTGAATCTGAGGGTGACGATCAGTGATCACACAGTCCAGCTTCACACCACTTCGATGTAGGAGGTCCAAGCTTCTAATAAGACCTTCCTTTTCCATGTACGAGCTTCCCCCCACCTCGTTGCTCTGTGTAGAAAGAGACACACACACACACACACACAATAGGTATCCAATAAGTAATACAATCCAATAGGTTTACAATAAGCATTTTTACATTCTGCATCAAAACACTGGATTATTTACTCACTTTTCTGACCATTTTGAGCAGGTTTGGTGCTCCAGCTCAGCACGGATCAATGGACAAATGGGACAGCCACCCTGGTCACAGCATTGGGATTGTAAACCAGCATGCATACACACCCACGCACATACACACCAACATGCACATGCACAGCAAGCAGGGTAGCAACACAGACAGACTGGGGGTTATCCCAAGCCGGGGAAGAACAGCAATCCTGGTCACAGCATTGGGATTGTAAACCAGCATGCATACACACCCACGCGCCCACACACACAAACATGCACATGCACAGCAAGCAGAGTAGCAACACAGGCAGAACAGGGTTTATCCCACAACCAACAAATAAAAGTACAAAGAAGTGCATGCAGGTTAGGCCAGAGAAACTGCGACACAGCACTGCATAGCCCAAGCATGCATTGGAACAAACAAACAAAAAAAAGTCCTAGCACCAGCCAGAGCCAGTGGCTAGAAAGATCACAGACTAAACAAATATCCTAATAATTGGACATGACATTACTAAGGTAATAATGACAAGACAAACACTAAAAGGAGACAAAGCAGCAGTCTCTTAGGACGTGGGAACAGCCGATGAGTATAGCCAGCATATAGGCCAATCTCAAAGCTGGCGATCCTATGCTCCACTTACAGGTAAGAGGAGGAGAGACAACGCACTCACCACTCTACTGCTGATAGCAAACTAACACCAACAAGTTTCTCGCGTTGCGGTCCACTGGACGTAATGCATGCGAGTTTCCAAAGCAGATACCAACCGCACTGTTGAGCCAGCGGTTTTACCTACACGCACACCAAGCTACCGGTATCCCACGTCACTAACCAGGAAGTCCTTTCACTGACTGAACGACGTACCTGTCAGTCGGAAGCCACTTCCTTAAATACCAATCCAGGGCACGCCCCCTAATCAATAACCTGTCAGTCAAGATGACTCAAGGGGAAACCCATTTCACCACATATGATTTGCTCCAATTTCTCTCAGCAAGTAAGTACATATACACTCTAAAAAATAATACACTGGCTCAACTTAAAAAAAATTGAGGTAACAATTTGCATGGATCTTTTTAAGTAATTTCAACTCAAGCCGTTTTTGAGTAAACATTGTGAGACTTATATAGTTAGAACAACTGAATTATATTATATGATCAAATTTATATAATTAAGTTGGTTCAACTTAATTAAGCTTTTAGAGGACAAATCAAGTTGATTGTGCTAAACTAATTGAGTTCTTCTCACTATAAAAGTCTCACAATATTTACTCAAAAAACAACTCGAGTTGAAATGACAAAAAAAATTAAGGTAACAATTTGCATGGATCTTTTTAAGTTATAGTAACTTACTTCACTTCTGTCTGAATAAAAGCACACAGCAATTTAAATTTTCTGAAAGCATTATTTATTTTTTAAAGCAATGGCAACTGGTCCAGTTGTGCAATGAATAAATGTAGAGATCCGTCTGAATTCGTCATTTATCTGTAAAAGAAAGGCACAATGTTAGAAAATTTACCTCAAGACAAACAACAAAATGAACAAAATCTACGTGGTTTGCAGGGATTGACACAGAATATTTCTGCAGTGTTAGAACTAGCAATGCTAAAATGTTAAGTGCTGAATGCAGCTGCCACTGTGAAGTTTGAAGACACCAGACAGCTAAATGTACCTTTACTAACTCCAAATTATCAAAGGGCAGGCTGCAGGTAACTTTGAAGACGCCAGCTACCAAAGTCATCTTTTCAAATGGTTTAATTACCGTGCAAGCAGCAGCTAGCTTGGAAGACACGATACCCAGGTAGCATTCTGACGTTGGCCCAACGTTAAATTTGGTTGGCTAGGTTGGGCTGACCTATGCAACGTATGCCCAACGTTGGGCCAACGTTGGTGGAGTTGGCTGTGTTTGGCTGACCTATGCAACGTATGCCCAACGTTGGTGGAGTTGGCTGTGTTTGGCTGACCTATACAACGTGTGCCCAACGTTGGGCCAATGTTGATACAGTTGGCTATTGATGCAAGGCAGTTTGGTGCTCTGCATAATTTCTCAGCTTTCCCATTTGAGAACTTCCTCTACACAATTAAAAAAATGATTAGGACCCCTACCCAGCCCCTTCAACAGATCATCAGGAGATTGTCAGAAAAAGCAAGTGTCAGAGCGAAAAAAAGGGTTTTATTAATAAAGACGATGAGTTTCACCATAAAGGGACCAGTGTGTTGACAGAGGTTGGAATTGGTATGGTCTCCCAATTTCCATTAGATTTTATGCACCTTGTTTGTCTTGGGGGTTATGAGAAAGTTGATTGGGTTTTGATGAGGGACCGCTTCCTACCGCTTAGGTGCTCATCAGATAGGCCTAATTTCTGCAGCTCTTGTGTCCTTTGCAATGACACTCCCCAGAGAGTTTGCACCGAAAGGGCGATCACTTGTTGAGGTAGATAGGTGGAAAGCCACAGAGTTCAGAACTTTTCTCCTGTACACTGGTCCAGTGGCACTGAAAGACCATCTGCCGAATGTTCTATACCACAATTTTATGCTTCTGCATGTAGCCATTAGAATTGTATGCTGCCCCTCACTGTGCCTCCAGTACTGTGATTTTGCTGAAAAGTTGCTGATCACATTTGTTGAGCATTTTCAATCTGTTTATGGTAATTACGCTTGTGTATAACATACACGGGCGACACATCTTGCCAATGATGCAAGGCAGTTTGGTGCTCTGCATAATTTCTCAGCTTTCCCATTTGAGAACTTCCTCTACACAATTAAAAATGATTAGGACCCTACCCAGCCCCCTTCAACAGATCATCAGGAGATTGTCAGAGATTGTCAGAAAAAGCAAGTGTCAGAGGAAAAAGGGTTTTCAAGGATGGTTTTACCAGGAACATAAGAATGGGCCTCTTCCATACAATGTGATGCAATTTACACAATATAAGCAATATATTAATGGTGGAACTTTGATTAATTTATCAGAGGGAGACAACTACATTCTGTTCAATGGAGACATTCATATAGTTAAAAATATTTTAAAAGACAAGGAAGCATCACATTTAGTCTGTCTTAAATTCCAAAACAAATAATCTTTTTTTTACCTACCCCATTGATTCATTAAGTCTTAATATATCCTTTGTGAAACAACCCGGGCAGTCATTGACTATTGTCCCTCTTCAGACTGTTACAAAAGTCATTCTTTACAATATAAGGATGGGTTTTGTGGCATATCCTTTACTGCATACTGCTTAATTGAGCTTCAATTAGTGTATATAGTTTGTAACACTAGCTATGTTTGTTTGTTTGTTTGTTTGTTTTATACTGTAGATGTATTCAATTGTTGTTTTCACAGAAAAAAATGAGACAGAGGTTATACCAAATGTAGAAAAGCGGTTGAAAAAAATGAAACCCCTGATGAAGAATGGGAAGAATATATAACTGAATGGGTGGCTGAGTATGGTAAGTTATTGAGGAAGTTCCACAATGTTAAGAAATATAGAGAAATAACTATTCAAATCTATTGCTCAAAATTAAACATGCTCCTTGTGAGTTATGCCTATAAGCAGTTATTTTCAAATGTTCAGATAATAGGCTTAACAATGTTGTTTGTTTCTATATTTAGATTCCTATGAAAAAGCCCCGAAGGAAGCTCGTGAAGTTCTGCAAAGGCAATGGTTTGGAGTCGACAGACGAGGACAGTGTCAGGAAAAAGAGTGTATGTTTCCTCTGTTCTCTGTTCTTCTTTATAGCCTGACTGTGCTTATTTGCTACTAGTGTTCACTGCACCTTTAAAAAATTTGATTACACTTAATGTGTCCAATAGACCATCATCGAAATATGTTGGATTTAGGTCTACATCAGCCCCTCCATCTGCAGCCTCAGGAAGACCTCCAGTTCAGGCCTCAACAAGTAGGCTCCACACAGGTAAACAGCACAGATGAAAACATGACATGTAAAGAAAACATACAGTGGTCAAGACTTTGGAATATCATGTATTGATTCTGTTTCTCACTGTTCTTCTCACTGTTTCTCATATGCAGAGACAATGGAAAGACCAAAAAAGAAATTCTGCAATAATGGAGCCAAAAGCCAGACCTTGCCAGCCATACCACCATTTCCATTTCCACCATCAACACCAGAAACAGTCCCAGATCTAAGACAAGATGATACATAGAACTATTCCAAATATTTTATAATAGTTTACTTGGAGCTTTTATTAATTACCTTTTTAGTCTATAAAAGGGATTAGAAACTCTTCAACAACTTCTTAACAATTAGCCTTAATATCCAATGTGCTTTGATTTACAACCACAATTTAGATAATAAAAAAAAAAGAACTTGGGACATCATGTAAAATGCTAAATAAAAACAGAATGTAATAATTTTCAAATTGAGTATGCAAAACAGTAGACACATGTTATATAAAGTTATATACTTTGTCTGTTTCATTAAGAGAACTCCGACTCTTTCAGATGCTAGAGGAGATAAAAGGCCAAGTCAGACAAAATTCTCTTCTGCTTCAGGCAATTTTGAGAAGAGAGAGTGTCACTGAAGTCTGCAGTTTTCCAGATTTTGAGTTTCCGTTACAAAATATTAATGATATAAAAAAAAATGGAGGACCGGCTTTCTGACAAGGAAACACGGCGCCTCTGGTAAGTTCTGTTTATGTTGTGTATGTAAACCTATACTCTAGTTATTAGTAGTTCTCATAATCAATAAATACCATAAATAAGCCATTGAATAAATACATGAATAAATAGGAATACATACATAAATACAATAAATAGTTTTAAATAGTGTTGTTAAAAGGATTGTATGCGGAGTGGTTCATCCGTTTCTTGGATACCGATAGTTTGATCTTCCTCCTTCGCCTCATTTCAATTCTTTCAGTAAACTCAACTGTCTGAGTTATCCTAAATACTTCTTGAAATCACCTCTTGAACTCAACTCTACTACAGAATCACTAATGCCTTGTCCTAGTAGTGAAGCTTTGGAGGCACCAATTGTGAGCTTTCTTGCTATGCCACTTTTCTTCTGTTATGGGACTGTATGGTAGCCCATAGCACTGTGTAGTGCTTGTAGTTATGTTCCACCTTTTGACAAGCTTAATCATGTATGCACAACCATTTCATTTTATAGGTAAAACATCTCATGAGTTTGGGTGGGACAACAACAAAAATATAATCTACAGGATCATGCAAAACTATCAGTAAATGATTTAGCTTAAAAAGTTTAACTGGATGGGCAGGGGGCAGAAAAGTCCTTTTTCTGTGTTGCACCTGGCAAAAGTCATCATAGGTAGGCCTACAGCTCTTTTACAATTTCATTCAATGTTTATTCTACACACATTCTGATTGGTAGCCTGCTGTACACATCCAGTATATTATCTACCCTACACAACAAAACTTCACGCCATGTTCTAAATCAGTGGTTTTAAACTGATTTTAAGCGAAAATATTATCCTTCACTCTCCATTCAATTCCCCAAATTCCCCACGCAGATGCTGCCAAAAACAAGGCCACCTTAATGGAGGCAGAAGAAAAGATAAAACATGGCTAAAATACAGCGGTGACCGAAATGGAGGAAGAAAAAGGAGATTAGAAAAGGGTACAGATTTCAACAACCAATCAAAAAATATTTGTAATTGCCTGTATGTCTGTATTGCTGACTTTTATTTATCATCACAGTTGTGAAATAGTAAGTAGTTAACTTGAATTTCTTTCCTCAATTTAGAGAGGCAGACACATTCCCATCACATCCTCCATCTGACATCAGCAGTGAATCCGAGGAAGTGTCTGAAATATCTGACATTGTAAGTTTTTAGTCATTAGTGCATAGTCCTAAATTGTTTTACCTTTTGTCTCATCTTTTTATCTAATGCTCGAAATGAATAACTATTCGACAAGTGTGGAAATAAGTGACCTGAAGGCATTAACATCATTTGTACATAATTAAGAGAATGTTATGAAATAGGCCTCCATAGATTGTACATTGGCACCAGTTAATAAAATGATTGCTTGATTACACTTGGAAGACAACATTATTAATATTACACATTTCGTAATCTCTTGTTAGACAAATTATCTGTATAATCTTCCTAATGCAGTGAAGTCTTATTTGAGCAAGCAAAACAAAATAATTTCTAAAAGTAACTAAAAGTAATTTCTGTTATTTTATAGGAGCAGAACTGATTGATGACCCATCAACCCTTGAGGATCTCATCACATAAATGTTTATTATTAAATCAAAATGTATTATTAAATGTATTTATTTTAACCCTTAATCTCGTGTTGGTATTATATCACTATTAAGATTACAAGTTCAGGGCAGATTGGTAAAATCATTTCAAAATCAAAAGTAATTTCTAAATTACTGTAATAACCATAAAGGTGGCCAAAATATCAAGATGAGTGTTCTGCTGAAATAAGCAGTCATCTTAAGGTTAGAACGTTGACATAGTGTTGTTAAGGTGTAATTTTTGGGGTAGGTATGCTATTTAAGTTGGCATATGGTTGAGTTGGGGTTGGCAAAAGGTCGGCAGTCGGTCTATGAAATGGTTGGCCCAACGTTAGAAAGGTAGGTTTCGGGTTGGCATAGCGTTGGTAAGGTGTATTTTGGGTTGGCTGGGTAGGCTTTTTAAGTTGGCATATGGTTGGGTTAGGGTTGGCCAAAGGTCTGCTGATGGTCTAATTAAATGGTTGGGCCAACGTTGGGCCACCGGACAAAATGATCGTTGGGCCACCGTCCAGCAGCCAACGTTGAATAACACAACCACTGACCTTTGGCCAATGTTATTAACGCCAGAATGCTACCTGGGTACTGTCAGTAGATAGCTAGGTAAAATCCATCTTTTCAAATATTCAAATTAGCAAAAGGGCAAGCTGTAGCGTTAAATTCATTTGTAGTGTCACGCAGGGGCGGACTGGGACAAAAAATCGGCCCTGGCATATTTATTAAATACAAAATCTTTGCATTACCCTCTAACTATGCATATATTTTCAACTGTCATGGAGCACTGAAAGTGATGTAGGCCTCATTGGCTATCACTCTGACTGATCAGAGGTCGCCATGGAGCACATGATCTCCATATTCAAGTAGGCTAACAAGCAATTATTAAAGAAGAGTTTCTGCTTGAATTCAAAGTATTATTTGATTTCAAATTATTCAATAGGCTACAATTGAGAGCAGCACCAAAAATTACTGAAGCCTATGTGTAAAGAGTTAAAATACCCAGATTGTCTTAGACATTAATGTAATTTATACCAGTTATCACTGTAGGACAACTGAAACAACACAAAATAAACAGGGCTGTTGCTGGAAATATTTTATTACATATATTATCTATACTACATTGCTGGTACATTTTGAAACATAGCTACATTAACTAATTATCTTTAATGTCTTCCAGTAGCCTATCATATAGGTTATTGTATATTAGTTGGCTTGTGCATGAATATGACTTGATGTTTTGTAGCCTACATTTCCGCCAGTCTACAGTCTTTTAGCCCATCTTTACCATGATAACCCTTCCAAGATAGAACCCTTTCCACTCTTTACTTTAAGAGACCAACCACCACTCTCGTGCCATCGATGTTGAATTTTGGGCCTCTGACGGAAACTGATTAATCTGACCTCGATCTGACATCGATTTGACACTCTTTTGCTGTCTGGGTTTGCAAATCACTCATTTAGAACATTTAAGTTGCGCTATTTACATTACATTACATTTAGCAGACACTTCTTGACCAATGTTTTATTTCTTTGCATTGTTATATTAGTAGTATTTGTTATTATAATCACAGCACGGCCTTACGTTATCATTACCATATTATTACATTATCGCAACTAATAAAGTCATCATAATCATCGATGATCATAATCATCGTCAGCATGGCATGTCACACATACTGTAGCCTACACCACCACCGAGTTCTTATGTAGCCTCAAGTAGGCTCCACCACCTGCTCACTGTCCCTTGCTCTGTATGCTTGCTTATATCCTCGTTCAAACTCAACGAACTTCAACATGTTGCTGACATATGCTAGCCTACTTCCAATATTGTATTTTTGAAGCTTCTACATTAGTGTTACTTTTGCACTATTGACACTACCGGCACCCGCCCCAATTTCATGTAGGCAACTTCCATTAACTTTTGATGCGCTCACAAAATCCTGGCTCTGAGCCAAAATGCGAGGGGGGGCCTGATGTGAGCTGTTATAGGATCAGTCAGTGTCAATATGGAAATGTAACCAATGGGCCAGCTGGTTGTCCTTCCTTTAGCACATCGTTGGCCAAAATGATTAAATTATAGCCTTTTCTATCGCCCCCAAAGGTGCGTCGGCCCACCGGGAAAATGCCCGGTATGCCAGATGGCCAGTCCACCCATGGTGTCACGTGACAAAGATTTTGATGCACTGTGTGCCGTTGTTTGATAGCTGTTGCTTTTAAAACAAACACAAAAATAGTAGGCTAGACTACTTTGCACGTACCTTTGATGTTCGATGCAGGCTACAGGATCCTGTGCCATAATTTCTGTTACTTCTCAGGCGTGGTCTGGAAGATCCTGAACGTTCAGTCGTGTTATCAGCTTTATAAGTTTGGTCACGAGATTTACAAATTTCAGTAACTTAATACTTTCTATTGTTAGGTGAAAGCAAGACTGTGTGTTAAAAATCCATATATTAATAAGTTGAGACAGCTTTCTTTCTTTTTTAGTATGACAAACTCCTTAAAATAAGTTGTCAACACACCTATACATGTACAAGTAGCAAACTTAATTTTTTTATGTCGAAAATGTTCTTCATTTTAAGTTTTATCTACTAAATGATAAATGATAAATGATACTAAATGATAAATTAATCATTTTTTAGTGTTTTATCTGTCATTACTACCTTCGGTGTAGAGCTAAGTATTAGATATTTATATATAATAGTTTGTCTAACCTGTGGGACTTGGACATTGGACAAGAGGTGTTGAACAGGGAACAAGCTGTCCCTGTCAGTTTCAAAATCTTTCACTGGACAGAAACAGACATCCCTCCTCCTAGCCTAGTTGCCTGCTGTAGTTTTACTGGTCACCTTGCTATTTTATAGTTGAATCTGGTAGCTTTGTTGACTTTGTTGGCTTTGTTGACTTTGTCTCCTATATGGGCCTAACACTTCCCTGCTGACAAAAACAGCCTGACCTTGTATTGTATATTGGTTTGGGGGCCCCCACCACCTTGACGCCATCAGTAGCCTAATATTGAATATTGTGTAATCATTTACATCAGTGGCAATCATAGAGTTTGATTGACCCTCCACACACACACAGAAGGTGATGGTTGTCATTTTTGTTTAGTAATTTGAATACATCATATTGATATTTAAATTGTAACTTTTCTTAATAGCATCACATTTGTGGTCTGTAAGTCTAATTGAGTGCCTATCACTTTAAGAGGAACGTCTCACGGTTTTAGGCTAGTGGAAAATAGTTTCGCATATTGCAAGGATATGTGGATTCAATTCATCATGTTTGCTGTGTCATTAGATAAAATTAATGTTCAAATAAACTAACAAGTCAAAGAAAATCTTTCTGGGATGAGATCATAGAAGAGATAAGTGTCTCGCAATGTTCATTTCTATGAGTATGGAAATGTAGGCTACCATAGTTTATGTTTTATTTCTTTGCATTGTGCAGGCTACATTCACAAATACATTAGCCTACATAAACAGAATATAGGAACAGGAAAATGTCTCGAATCCATTGACCATTGTTTGTTGCGACTGCAAGATTGGTAGCCCAATTAACAGTCAATGACATGGTAACTTTTATTCTGTTCTTTATGCGACTGTCCTGCGGCACACCCTTATTCAACATGACTCCTAACCTTGGTTGAAAGATTACAGAAGCTAAGTTTAGCTGTGACAATATCCAGAGTAATATCCTAACAGTTAATGCTATTTTCCACAGTAAAATCCGCATTTGAAAGCCTGGTCACCAGTTGCCAGTTTGTATGGCTAGTTACTTTGTCTATTAGACTCTGCATAATGAAAAAGCTTCGAATGTTTCTTCTTTGGTGGCATAGCTGATCTACAAAGCACCAAAAGGGGCAAAATGTGCATGCTGAAGGGCAAAGGGAATATTAAAAATGGCGAAAACATACCTTCAGCTGGTTTTCCCAGCTTATGATGGTAATTCAGCTGATTTTGCTTGTCGTACCACCTCAAACTGGTCATTTTAGCTGGTGTTGCTGGTCTATAGTGCTGGTTTACAATCAATCGGTAACAATCCCACAAATCGCACCTTTAAGTCAATCAGCATGCATACTTAGATCATATTATCATGTTATGTAGTTGTTATACATTACTTAACGAGTATTTGGGAGCACTTTTCCACTCCGTCAGCTTACATGTCAACACCGTCAGACAAAATATCTGAAAGAGTTGATGTCTGTCCCGTGGCATCAAGGAAGCAAAAAAGGAATACACTCACAAGATAACCACCCACTTCAAAGACAGCAGGAACTCACAAAGCCTATGGCAGGGGCATACAGGCCCTCACGGACTACAAGCCCGCCACAGAGCTGTGAGAGCAACATCCCTCTGCTCAACAACCTGAACCGGGCTTTGCTCGCTTTGAAGCACAAAACAGCACCTGCCCACAGAGACCCATCCCCTCTACATGAGCAGCCCTGTGCCTCTCTGCCCGACAGCGTGAAGAGGACACTTGCTGCTATCAACACCCGTAAGGCAACAGGTCCAGACAACATCCCAGGTCGCGGCTGAAGGACGCGCGGGAGAAAGGATGTCTTCACAGACATCTTTAACACTTCCTGAAGCAAGCCATCGTCCCATCATGTTTTCAAAGCTGCCACCATCATACCTGTGCCGAAGAAAACTGCTCCATCCTGCTTCAATGACTACCGCCTGTGGCACTGACACCCATCATCATGAAGTGCTTTGAGCGGCGATGTCACATATCAAAGCCATTCTCCCCACCCTGGACCCCTTCCAGTTTGCATACCGAGCTGGCGGTCTACAGAGGATGCAATCTGCTCTGCCCCTCCACCCAGCCCTCACCCACCTGGAAAAAGAGACTCATATGTGAGATTGCTGTTTATAGACTTCAGTTCTGCATTCAACACCATAATACCACAACAACTCATCTGCAAACTTGACAAACTGGGACTCAGTACCTACCTCTGCAACTGGCTACTGGACTTCCTCTGTCAGAGGCCCCAAGTAGTATGTGTTGGCAACAATACCTCAAGCAGCATCACACTGAGCACAGGGGGCCCCAAGGGCTGCGTGCTCAGTCCGGGCTGCTCTTCACCCTGCTGGCGATGACTGCACTGCAACCTACAGCAACAATCACATAGTGAAATTTGCTGGCGACACAACTCTGGTGGGTCTCATCACCAAGGGCGACGAGACTCAATACAGGTTGGAGGTCGACCATCTGACCACGTGGTGCAGGGACAACAACCTCCTGCTGAGCGTCAGCAAGACCAAAGAGATTGTTGTTGACTTCCGGAGAGGTCACACCCAACACCTGCCACTGACCATCGGCGGTGCTGTGGTGGAGAGGCGAGCAGCACCAAATTCCTGGGGGTGCACATCGGTGAAGACCTCTCCTGGACCACCAACACTGCATCACTGGCGAAGAGCTCAGCGCCGCCTGTACTTCCTGCGGAAACTCAGGCAGAGCAAGTGCTCCACCAGCCATCATGACCACATTCTACCGAGGCACCATTGAGAGCATCCTCTCCAGCTGTATCGCTGTGTGGGGCGAAGCTGCACTGAATACAACAGGAAAGCCCTGCAGCGCATAGTGAACACAGCTGGAAGGATCGTTGGTGCTTCACTCCCCTCCCTGAAGGACATTTACACCACCACCTCACCCCCCAAAGGCGACCAAAATTGTGAGTGATGCAAGTCACCCCGCTCACAATCTGTTTGATCTACTGCCCTCTGGGAAGAGGTACAGAAGCCTGCGCTCCCTTTTCTACCAGACTCACCAACAGCTTCATACACCAAGCTGTAAGGATGCTGAACTCTCTCCCTCCTCTCCCCCTCCACCCTCAGCTACATAACAGCCTGGACATTGGACCCACAATGGCCGCCTGCACTCTCCACTTGCACACTTGAACACTTGCACACTTGTACACTTTTACAACTTGGTGTTGTTGTCCTGAAAACACAACACTTCTGCTGCTCTTACATAACTTGCACCACTATGCCACTTTCTTTATTACTTAGGTCAAACAGAACTACCCAAGCCTTTTATTGGCCTGACTTTGCACTAGTATTTTATTGACTGTCTATGCACAATTTCAACCAAATTTTGCTGTTTCAACCAAATTTTGCTGCTTCAACCAAATTTTTTCTTATTTTTTCATTATTATATGTGCCCTCTTATTTACTTATTCACTTACTTTTTGTTTACTTGAATGTTATGTTTGTCTGTGGACTTAAATTGGTAAAATATGTCTTGTCTTCACCCTGGGATAGTGAGAAACGTAATTTCGATCTCTTTGTATGTCTGGAACATGTGAAGAAATTGACAATAAAGCTGACTTTGACTTTGACTTTTGTCTGACGGAGTTGACAAAACAACATGTTTTTTTAAAGGTGCGATTTGTGGGATTGTTACCGAACGTTCTGTAGGCCAAAATCAAAACACTGGTGAACGTTCTCAAGACTACCAGACTCGAGCCTCTTCTGGGTTGCCAGATGTAATGAAGACTTAGCTAACGTTAGTTGACCTGCAGCTGCTTTAACGTTTCTCCAACCATGACCCAGCTACACATTACGGAAACAGTGAAAACAAAAAATACCTCTCTAACCAACGTAACATATTTAGCTGAAGTTAGCGATGCAGATGAAGTTTAGCCTAGGCTACCTGTTGTGGAGAAATATGGCCAGCTCTGCGTCAGACTTGATATTCTTCGTTTGACAAAGACGTCACCATCTCAGGAAGCTCCTCCGATGTCCACTTAATTTGTTTCTTGTTTTAAATTTGGAAATTCCCCTGCCTCTCGTAGGCGTTCATGACTACAACTGACAGCTGGCCTTTGCTAATTTGGCAACCCAAATAGGAGGACGCGCTAGCCCATTATTAATACGCTATTCTAGAATTAATCATTCAAAACATAAACGAAAATTCCAAGAGATTCCGCCCCGTAACTCATTTTTTTCATGGGTTTTACGGGGTTTTACGTGTTAGAGTAATGTTGTCAAATAAGCCATTACTTCGATTCATCGTGTTTTCTTTACTCTCTGACAACATATGGTGATCATTTTTGGAATGGTTACAGTTTATTTTCCATTATTTCCTACATACTGGACCTTTAACTTAATTTTAACTTTTATTTCAAACTTCTTGATTGAATTCAGCTCTACAGTGTTGACACATAAAAGCTGTGACCACAGGGATTTCAACTTTCAATGCTGAATATTTATTTTTTAAAAAAAACATTTATGAGACCATGTGTTGGACTGCTGCATCAACAGAAAGGGGGTCCTCAGGGTAAACTAAAAGTCTAAACATACACAATTCTTTCATATCCAGCTTTTAAAGCCTTTTTAAATGAAATAATTTATTGTTTTTTTAAAGGAAATTGCAACATTTTGATGGGGGACATGTTTTGTCCCTTATCTCAAGAATCAGTGATCTATTAGATTTTACAGTGTGTGTGTGTGCACGGGTGCATGTGTGTGTCCCTCAGAGGCACTTTAGATGACGCACTTCCAAGTCTCTTCTACTTCCAGAGAACAAGCCTTTGTTTTATTACACTCTGTCATGATTCCAAGCTCTTGGCCAATAAGATAAACTTGAAGATTGTATTACATGTAAAGAGTTGAGAGTGCTTGTTCCTGTTTACTCAAATAAGACTTCGCAAGATCAGGATCATCAATAAACTGATTAACTGTACAGTCACTGACAAAAGTATTTTCTTCTCAAACTTCTCAAGGTTCTCAACCTTTTTCTGTCATTCCCCACTTTGGAGGTGGGGAATTTTCAAGCCCGACCTGACCCCATCAACCTGGCAAAATGTTAACTTTACCACGTCCACGCTACATTTCCCGTCTCAGTCCGCTGAATCAGATGTTATTTTAACTAGACGTACCGCATAGTGGCACAAAATATGACCGCCACTCAGTCCTGCACATCCGTTCTGTGAACATAAATCACACTAATCAATTTGTCTCCATCTTCTACTCCATCCCCCACTCTTGAAACTTTTGTGTATGCTTGTTTGGCATGCCTGTGTGTGTGTGTGCGGGCCGCACATAAAGTAGCCTACTGGCGCTGCGAAGGTGAATAGATTTGTATCTATTATAGTAGATTTGTAAAGATACAATTAGAGTGCTGTTATAGCCAAAAAAAGCTGTTTTAGCCAAAAAAATTGTAGCATTGTTATAAAACCTTTAAAATCTCTAAACAATTACAAGTAGGGCAGTTCATCACAGTTCATCCATTGCAACTGGACTGATGAAAGGTCATGTACAGTACATCTGTAGGCTACATTGTATTTGGTGAAAGCAGAAGGTATCAGTTTTACTTTTGTGTGCATGTGTGTGTCCCTCAGAGGCACTTTAGTTGACGCACTTCCAAGTCTCTTCTAGACTTCCAGAGAACAAGCCATTGTTGTATTACACTCTGTCATGATTCCAAGCTCTTGGCCAAGTAAGATAAACTTGAAGATTGTATTACATGTAAAGAGTTGAGAGTGCTTGTGTCAGATGGGATTATTATGCCTGATGAGACAGGATGGCTTTATGTTATTTTTCTTGGTTGGTGTGAGGGATCGAGCAGGCTGGCTTAAGGAGACGCAGGTTTTTCAGTTTCAAAAATGAAACATTTCTTTTTTTTTCTTTTTTCAAAAAACAGATATGATAAATCATATCCAAAATGATAACTTAACATAACATAATAGGCCTATGAGGTCAGACAAACAGAACATAACTCAAAATATATGCGCAAACTGAACACAAAAGACTGACCTCACTAAATGGGATGACAGGGGAACATATTTGCCGGCCGGCTAGACTAACAAGACACAGAAGGGATGACAACAACTAATTGACATTTAGAAAACAACAAACATAGCAACTACGGCCAGTTCAACATAAGCATAAAGGTAAGTAAATAATACTTCTTGAATGAAAATAATCTTAAACAATATAGTTAACAGAATAACTTAATTTATAAGACCAAATTAATCTTCCTCTTTCCCCATGACGTTTCTTTGAGATGGTCCTTTAAAATCTCTTTTTATAATTGTTATAAAACCTTTTAAAATCTAAAGTGTCATGGATAAACAATTACAAGTAGGGCAGTTCATCACAGTTCATCCATTGCAACTGGACTGATGAAAAGTCATGTACAGTACATCTGTAGGCTACATTGTATTTGGTGAAAGCAGAAGGTATCAGTTTTACTTTTATGTATTTATTTATTTATTAACAAAACAATCCCTGTCATTTCCATGCAGTTTTCAACAGATATCAAGAAGAGAGGTCATGCCATGGATTTTTGTGAATGTTTCTTCTTCTACATATATATGCAAGATGTTAGTCATCTTTAGTTCATATGATATTCAACTTTATTGTCAATGCACAAATTAAATAGCAATAGTCTAAAACGAAATGCAGTTTTACATCTAACCAGTGGTACAAATAACTGACCAATGTCCAAAAGGGCCTTCATAAAATACGTCGCTAGACTGTTCACATTTTAAGTTAAGAGCTGCGTCCGCTATTGTTCCTGGCAACATAGGCGCCCGATATGAATATTGTTTAATTTTGCGATTGATATATCCACGCTCTGGCGTCCCCTCTGTGACGTGTTCGCCCCCCAGTTTCAGAGCTATTCTAAATGCCAAAATGCATAGAGGGAATTATGACAGAACCGTGACTGTTAACAAACTAAATCCTAGAAAGCTGTTAGCTTTCCTACAGTAAGCCCTATAAGCTGGGCCTATTACACAACATAAAATGTCACAAGGCTATGCTGGCGACCCAAATAAAATCTCCTTTGGGAACCAATGGCTTACAGCAGGGGTTTTTAACTGATTGTGAACCAGGGACCACCATTCCGACTAATTGCGTAAGCCAGGACCACCACTGAATAAAAATACTGATTCACACATTGCAACTACTGAATCCATGGTCAGGGACCACAAGCAATGTCCTCACAGACCACTGGTTGAAAACCCCTGGCTTACAGTGTCAAGCGGACTTAAGCTGCCACCTCTTGACGAAAAGTTGTAATACATTTCACGCAGCTGCATGAATCACAGAAAGCGCAAATGAAGTGACCACTTCTAAATGGGGCCCACTGTACAGTAGCTGAAGGTCTGTGGCTAAAGCAGCCATAATGAAAGTGTTATCATTGTTTGGATATTTCACACACACATGCTTTTTAATCACATAGACTACAAGCGCTTTCAGACACACGTGTAAGACCGGAGGTTCTGCCGATGTTAAACGGTGGGGCCGTATATCTGAACGACATAACCGGTCAAATGGAAGTCCGAATTTACCCGGTATTTATACTACTCCCCCCCTAGTATTTCCTCCGGACATTATGTAAATGTGCTGTGTCTGAACGAGGAGTAGAACATGCGGTTAAAATTCACACCCTAGTGAGAGGGGCGTTGGTGACGTTTCTTTTCGTATGTCCATGTGGTTAGATCTGACTTAAATGCCAGTGTTATGATGGAGTGGCATAGTGCTGTCCAGAAAATCTCCGACCTGGAAAGATGCAGACATCACGGAGCTACTGTCCATGAGGGCATACATCATTTTGATAGAACACCTGAAGGGAACGACACGTTAGCCTACAACTGCATGGCAAGGACAAACAAATTCAGAAGACTGAATCATCATAAGCAGAAGGCGCTGAAAAGGCAGTAGCCTACAGCGGCGTCGTTGACAACAATAACAGGAGTATTTAATAAATTGTTAGCCAACACGGTTTTCTGTTCATTGATAGCCTTCATGACCTGCTGAGCTCGCTGATATTTGCTGAGCATATATGCCTAGAGAAAATGAAAACGAAGAAAACCCAACTTTGTTCCAAGCTCCTTACGTAAATCGACGACCACGGGGAGAGGATGCTTTTGGAAAAATAAACCATGAAAAAAGCGAACAACTTCACTGTTATTAATGTTAGTATTTTGTTTGTTGCTTAAAAACGTTGTATGATCTTGAAGTCTTGAGTTAGCCTACTGAATTGGCTGGTAGCCTACCATAAAGTTTGTGCATGCTCTCTCTCTCCAACGCAAACCAGATTTGGGGTTCTATAGCTAATTCTGGTACATAACGTTGAAAACAGATAAATGTGTTTATTTGAAGCACACATGCAAATACTGTAGGCCAGGGCCCAGTTTCCCGATAACGACGGAGACACGCTCTTAAGAGGGTTTTCTACAATTCATCTTACGATCGTTCGTTTGGTTTTTCCGACTGTTTCCCGAACATGCTCATAGCGTGAACGCGGGTGCACTGCTCTTAAGATGCTCTTAAGGGGAGCTGTCCACGTTAATAGTTCTGAAATATCCTCTGATTTGACGGTGATGTCAGGTGACTGCACGTCACAGCTATAGGCCTACCATTTAAACTTCGGATCTACACATTAATTCACATCAATACGAAAATAGAAACACTTTGACATCTGCATGTAAGCATCCCAAGTAGATTATATACCACACAGTGACATAAATAATTGTAATTATTTTAAGATTAGATTGTTGCACCATGCAATAAATTTTCACGGTGTCACTTAAGAACACATTTGAAAATAAGAAAGAAGTCGAGTAAGAGGAAATGTGTAGGCTTAGATTTTGATGCAGTAGGCCACATAAACCACACTTTTTACCTCATATGCCTAATAAAATATTCACTAAAATATTCACACATAACTTGATTGCATTTTTGTCCGCTTTTCATCACATTATTATGACCATTAAATGTAGGCTATTTTGCACGCTAAAATCTGATTCATCACAGGTAAACACAATAAAGAATGGGAACGTAAAATGGATTATGTATTCTAAGTTGTAATTCCTCTGTATGTCCTGTTGGTGACCTCAGTGAGAAGTACTGTTAAGGCGCTCTTAATTCGTAATCTAGTACTCTGGAGCACTCGTAGATCTATTTAGTGTTTTCACATGAGCTCTTAAGCTACGATGGTTTCGAAACAGTCGGCAAAATCTTAAGACGTTCGTAAGAGGGACTTTACGACGCTCTTAGGCTTAAGATGCTTTCGGGGAACTGGGCCTAGGTCAATTTCAAGTGCGCACTTACGTGACTAGCCTACTTCAAGTATTAGCCTATGCACAATAGACTTCTCTTCTTTAGCCTACATAATGCATAGGCTACACTTTGTAAACAAAAGCAGCTGTGACAGGCAGCTGACGCGTGACATATTCTGCATCATATCTCGCATCTTGTGAACTCTACAAGCCCCCACCCTCACTTTCGACAACCACACGGAGATTCTGTAATGTGCGTGTATGATGTTCCCCACATACGTCCATTATAAAGGTCAGTATTAGGTCCGCAGGTTAGCATCATATCTGAATCATCCGCAGGGTAGGACCTCCGTTTGACAAACCTCCTCATATACTCTGGAGGTTATATCTGAAAGGGCTTTACAACTACCAAGCTTCTTACGTATGCATAGCCATAGGCAAAACTGTCTCAGACATAACATTGGTAAATCATCCATCGCACAGAATGATTTTTGTAGCATGTGCAACAGGTACAGCCCTGCCCTGGATACATCTCTGAAAGTGCGCTCTAAAACATTTGGTTGGATAAATGGAGATGTAGATCATCACGGGTGTGTTAATAAATCTACATTGTGACGAGTTGACACAAATGATTCACTTTGACAAATTTATGTAGGCTAGTCAATTACGTCGTCTCAGCCCTAGTTAGCCTACTTTACTTTGAGCCATGCTCTTCCTTACTTGAAACACCTTTGAAAATAGAGGATTGAAGTAGCCTAGTGGTGTTTGGGAATAAATGTTAGCTCAGATGCTTTTTGAGACTTTTTGTGGTCTTAATGCAATATTTTACAAAGCACTGACAGGGCCACCAAGGACTGTGAGCGAATCAACAGCAGAAAAAACTATTTAGCAAGCAGAAATGTCCCAGCCTGTTTAGGATGCTTCATAGACAGGTTATCTTTCAGGTATATTTTCCATTAGAAAACGATCGCGTTAAAGAATGCATTGTGGCTAACTCACTTAGCTCCTGTTAGTAGGCTATGGTCAGAAAAGAATGAGATGACAGTCGAAAGATACAATTACAGTGCTGTTATCAATTTGCTTGGTAACCGCATTCATGGTTTTCTACAAATACACCAATAATCAAATTGGCCTCCATCACTCAACCAATGCTAATGGTAACATTATTTTACCTAGGTCCTAGGCTATTGATATTGTATAAGATTAACGTACCTGCAGTAAAAACCAAGCATGTCCGATTAACATTCTCAGATTTATTTCGGCTTCAAGAAGAAATGGGAATTACATTGAAAATCATCCTACCCTTATTAGACGTTCTCTGCGGTAAACTACAGTGTTGTTTTTGTAGGAAGCGTCTATTGTCTTTCCAACCGACTTTAGATTAACTTCCAACAATCAACAAACAATTCGCTGCAACGATGTGCTATCTGGTGGACAAACTACTACGTAAGCCAATACTGGAAATGCAGCCAAATGATGATGAATATTTGGTTTTCCATAAATCCTACTGAATTTGTAATTATGTATCGGACGTTCTAATTGCCGATACCTATAGTATGTGCGTGCCTGTGTGTGTGTGCGTGTGTATATGTGTGCGTGCGTGTGTGTTTGTGTGTGCGTGTCTGTGTGTATGTGGATGTGTGTGTGTACATGTGTGTGTTTCTGTCTGTGTGTATGTGTGCATGCGTACATGTGTGTGTGTGTGTGTGTGTGTTTGTGTGTCTGTGTATGTGGATGCGTGTGTCTGTGCCTGTGGATGTGAGTGTGTGTGCATGCGTGTGTGTGTGTATGTGTGCATGTGTATGTGCGTGTGTGTGTTGATGTATGTATGTGTGTTTGCAAAAAAATAGTGAGACAGTGGGCCCTATCATGACGTTCTAAAGTGCATCGTCACTCGTCAAAAGTCTATTCAAATTTAGTAGGATGTCCAGTTCACATTGGGAGGGGTTTTGTTATTAAACGTGGAGCGCATGGCGCAACAAGGTGTTCCTAGGTTTTTTAATCAGTCATATGGGTGTGTTTGGGGCGTAACATCATTTTAAACCAATGAGAATGACATCTGTAATTCCCTTTAACGGCGCAAAGCGCGATATGTCAAATAAATGCATCAGTATTTTGGCATTCAACGGTGCATTTGAAGGAGGCTGCTTGCGAGACCATATGGAATAGTCATTCTCAAACCATGCTTTACTAAAACCTAGCATAGTCTTCACGCATTTGGAACCGTCTATTACTTGAACTCATTGGTAAAGTGAAACTAACTTCACCAAGGAGTCAGTCAACGACAAGACAGTCAGTTATATGCAGTTACTTTCACTATTGACTGACAATGGGTTACCATCGAAAACATAGGCTGGAAAAAAGCAACACTTACCCTAATATTGCTCAAATGACTGAATAAAACAACACTTATCCTGCAGAGGAGTTGCTTAAATCTCGTGACAGTGTGTTCTCAGCTGTGCTCCATACGTGTCTCTCGCCTCTCCCCTAATCACTTTTAACTGTCATTACCAATTTGCAAATGATGGTGAATAACTACTCATCATGAGATGTACAGTATTTCGTAATATCTTTATTCTAATTATGTTTCCCATTGTAATTGTGCAATTTGTAATGCTTTGCATGGGCGATGCTGGTGTGCATTCATGAATGATAGAAGGATGGTCGTGCACCTGCCAATATGACTGTTGACATGCATCTTAAAATAGCATATGAACAACTTCGCCATTGACTTCTGACCAGGTTTAGGTGGTGTATGCGATGGCGATTTTTAGACAACGCTTTTGAGCCCCTCCCTAGGTTGTTAATTGCCACACCCTGGGCAATGTTTAAAAAATAAACGTGCAAAATACCGAATTAAACTTTGTGCGGGTGGAAAACGAACTTTACGCCATGCGCTGGTGCCCAAAATACAGCCCAATATCCTTTTCCAGCAACCCTTTGCTCAACACCACCATCTACAGGCCAATGAGTGTACAGTCACTAAATGTACACACATCACCCCCGAGGACCAAACTAAATTATATTATTATTAAGTATATTTCTTTGGGCTTTTTTATGTCTTTAATGATAGGACAGTGGAGAGAAACAGAAAGCGAATGGGAGAGAGAGGAGGGGTGGGATCCGGAAAGGACCACGGGGCGGAAATTGAACTCGGGTCACTATTTATATATTAAGATATAAATAGTTGTTTTAGTCAATTGTGCTTTAATTCTCTACATAAATCTACATGTTTTTGTGCTAAAGTTTAGATGAGGTTTTACCTGGGATTGGGGAAGGGAGGGATAACCATTTACAGAGTCGGAATAAAATGTCACTGTGCTGAGACTCCCATACACATATCAATAGCCTGATGTTATAATATAGTTACAAAGGTCCAACACAAAATGACATCGATTAAAAATAAAATATAGTCTACCGATAAGGTTAGATAACAACGTTAACGTTAACGTCTTAGGATTTACCAAATCTACCCTTGGGTACAAATAAAGTTACCTTAACCTTAACTACAAGCTAATGTAACAATCATTCGTAGCTAACTTGCAGCCTATATGGCTTTTGATGTTAACGTTAGTATTATTGCCAAAAACGTTGAACATTTTCACATAATTTTCCATTCAGTAAATGTTACGATTGTGGACTTTTTTCTGTTTACCTCTAGAGGTCGCCAAATCTAGTTATTCCCTTTGCTGTGGTTTTCCTACCTAATTAATAGAATAGAATAGAATAGAATAGAATAAATCTTTAATGTCCACCAAATGTTTTTGGTGGACATTTTTTGGCTTTGGCTCACCAGACATAAAAGAGATAGATATACAGCCACAATATCATCTCAGACATATGAGTTGAAATATCATGATAAAATACATAGGAAAAAAATAAGAGTAAAAAGTACATAAAAAATAAGAGTAAAAAGAATAGCATCTCAGTTTGATATTGTCACTTGGTTTGATTGAGGATACTGATGGCATTTGGAATAAATGCACTTTTTGCTAGAGGCACTCTGTAGCGCCTCTCAGACTTCAGGAGCTCAAACTGGCTAGAAAGAGGGTGTGTACTATCTGCAGTGATGAGAGGGTGTATAAGTATAAGTATATATACTCATTTGATCCCGTGAGGGAAATTTAGTCTCTGCATTTATCCCAATCCGTGAATTAGTGAAACACACACAGCACACAGTGTACACACAGTGATGTGAAGCACACACTAATCCCAGCGCAGTGAGCTGCCTGCAACAACAGCGGCGCTCAGGGAGCAGTGAGGGGTTAGGTGCCTTGCTCAAGGGCACTTCAGCCGTGCCTACTGGTCGGGGTTCGAACCGGCAACCCTCCAGTTACAGGTCCGAAGTGCTAACCAGTAGGCCACGGCTGCCCTCAAGTGTGTACTATCTGCAATGATTTTCCTAACTTTCTTCCTCATTCTTTCAGTATATATTTGTGTCAGATGTCTTTGAGATCTTCCTACTATTTTACTAGCCATTGACACTATCCTGTTTAGTTTGTTCTTGGATCTACAGCTTAGGTGTCCAAACCAAGCAGAGAGGTGAAAGGTTAACACACTTTCAATGTGTGTGGTGTATACTAGCTCAGTTATCTGAGCACTAACACCCAGACGGCTCAGTCTTCTGAGAAGACTGAGGCGTTGTGAGCATTTCTTAAAAATGTACTCGGTGTTGTCTGAAAAACTCAGATGGTTGTCAATAACCGTACCTAGGTATTTAAAAGTTCCCACAGTTTCAACTGCTAGGCCAGGGGTGGCTAACCAGTTCAGCTTAAAGAGCCAAAATACAACCCAACGTCATTGCAAAGAGCCGCATTACAAAATACACGCCAACACAATATTGACTCACAGGCTTTATAACATAGGCCTAACACACACAGCCCAACTAACAGTTTAATAACATAGGCCTAACACACACAGCCCAACTAACCATTTAATAGGCCTTTTATTACCTTGGTTAACTCAGTGGGACACCTGACAGTCTTTATTCTCCACAATTTTCTTCAGGTCTGGCTTGTACTCTGTTGTAGCTACTCGAAGTAACTCTTTCACATGTGTGTCCGTAAGAACAGAGCGATGCTTTGATTTCACTTGATTTAGTGTACTGTAGAAAAAACTGACTCACATACATAAGTTGACCCAAACATTGACATTAGCTTGAGTGCAGCCTGTTTGATGTGGGGATATCTGTCTGTGGGCACAATCTTCCAAAACTCTGTGATGCCATCTTTCAAAACACATTTAAGTCGGTCCTCCTCAGAGAGTTCAATCATCTCCATCTGAGAAGCTGCTTCATCCGCCACTAAAGGGGCTTTCAAACAGTCTGAATCCACAGTAAAAGGGTTGATGAGGAATGTGATCTGTGGACGTTTTTGACTCAGGTTGTAAAATCTTTCCTCAAAATTCTGCTGCAGATTTTCAATCATAGCATTGCATAGGATGCCCATCTGCCATCTGAGACCTGAGCTGCTTCTCCACATGCCTTCAACAGTGAAGGAAAATGCATGAGCAATGCATGCAAATGCAAGAAGATCACTGGGAAGGTCCTCATGAAGTTCAGCAATCAGGTTTTTAAATTGTCTGTGATTGAGAGCATGAGTACGGATAAAATTCACAATTTCTAGCACAGGTTTTTATGACGTGATCCAAGTTCAGTTTCTTAGACACCAGGTGCTCTTGATGAATGATACAGTGAAATGTCCAAAAATCCGGGAAACGGTCATCAGCTTTACACAGCCCTAAGGCCATTTGCAGATCCCAACATAGCTGGGGCACCGTCTGTGGATATTGCTGTTAGTTTTGATAGAGGCAAATTTGCCCTCTGAACAACAGTCATTAGAGTCTCTTTCAGGTCAATGCTACGAGTCCTAGTGGTCAGCGGCAAAATATTGAGCAACTCCTCCTTAATTGAGCAGTCTTCAGAGACAGACCGCACAAATATTGCCAACTGCGGTTTGTCCTGCACGTCACATGACTCATCTAAGGCTAAGCTAAAATACCGGCATTTCTGAAGACCCCTTACATAGCTGCGTTTCTATCACTTTGTTAATATCAGATCATCTGTTCAACCGTGTGCCGTGACAGCTGCAAGTCTAACACAGAGCGCTTCAAACTGTCAACAACATCACACAGACACGTCTTCACAAAGTCCCCTTCACTGTATGGCTTTTTAGCACGAGCAATGTTCCATGCTACCTGGTACGATGCCAATGTGACTGTTTCAGAGTGCTTTGTAAATTTTCAAAACAATTGAGTCTGTTTCTCTGCACCACGTTTCAACAAATGTACCTTGTGCTTCCTTAGTTCTGAGCCTTTAGGAAACTCCTGGGCAATCTTAGCATGGGTTGAGGAGAAGTGGCGGTCCAAGTTCGAGGTTTTAAAATGCGACAGTGACGTCTGACATATTAAACAAAAAGGTTTCCCATTTCTTTCAACAAAAAAATATAATTCCTCCCATTCGGGCAAGAATGTTCTGTGTTCTTCTTCATATTTGCATTTAGCTTTGTGTTTTCCTGACTCCATGGATTTCAGCTTCAGCTAGTTTTGCTAACAACCCCCCGAGCCTACGCAGTGCACAATCAATGAAGGCTATGCCCGACAAACACGGGACGTCCCCCGGACCTTATGCCGACATTCACGACGTCCCCGATTGGTCCCGAACGTCATGTTCTCTAGCGGACGTTCCGGTGACCTTATTGACGTCTGGAGCAAGTTATCGTGTGGTTATTGCGTGACGTCCGGTGCAGGACTTTCTGGGGACGTCACCGTCAGGTCCCTCGGATGACATTTGCATTTGGTCATTTCAAATACCTCCTAAGGACCCGACAATAATGTTATACCGGGGACATAGGGGGGGACGTTTGTTTATTCACACATGGCAGCGGAGTTGAGAGCGCTCTGGCTACTGCCTGCAGGACGAAGACATCACATCCATGCGACTTCACGTTACCGTCTGGGGATGACTAAAGTATCTATTTATCTAGTCTCTAGCAGTAGCTGCATTAGCCTACCGTAGTCTAAGGCAACATATACAGTTTATGAAGTTATGCGTCTGCTCATCAAAGTCAAAGTCAAAGTCAAAGTCAGCTTTATTGTCAATTCCTTCACATGTTCCAGACATACAAAGAGATCGAAATTACGAAAAAGAAGGACCAATATGTCATAGGCGCCTAACTTCATAAATTGGGAAAAGGGTTGTTAAACTCAAAATGTATGTGCTACATAATTCAGCATGTCTGCGAATTATGTAGCACATACATTTTTGAGTTTAACGTTAATGTATAACGTTACAAACTAGGGAAGGGATTTTATCAAATTCATGTTAGCTGATGTGATGCTTGGTGTAGCGTTAGCAAAGTCGCTGTTCTTAGCTTCTAGCTTAGCCTACAATGTGCATTTCTTCAGATAACTGTCATTCGTGATGCATGTAACATGCTCTAAATAGGCAGTGGTTTATTTAACGTAGTCACGTACTTATTATCTGTTTTATTTTCAGAAACACACACACGGCCAAATTGGGACTGAACCGACTTTTGGAGCTGAATAAGATGCAATAAAACTAGAGAAATGTTAAAAACAGACCACATAGCATTTGTTTAGGGTTGTCTAGCAACAGAAGTGACTACTTAATTTGTAAAGCAAAATGATCTAGCTCTACATTGCAGAAGAATTAAGGATACTGCTTCTTCATTACTTATTTAAATGTCATTGTAATTTATTTGACGCATGCTCACGTTTAAAAGTGTCACGCATAGCTGTCCCCGATGTTACAGCAGCTCCTTGTGGAAACAGCAAAGAGTGCACATATCCGATGAGATTTCTGACGAGGAGCAAGCTCTCTGCCTCACCAGAGCCTTACTGTTTATTAATAAAACAATGATATAGAATAGAAACATCTGGAATCTATTTATTTAATCTTAAGGTTGGCTACAAAGAGCATTCATAGCCTAGAGAAAACGATACATTTTTCTTTATCTGCAATGTTCCAGGAAGATAGGCTTACATTTATAGGCTGTCCCTGTTTGATCACAGGTCCAAGAAAATGAGTGGATATAACGTCAATGCATTCTAGTTATGTTTCATGTACTTTATTTCATGTTGAGTTTTGCTTCCCAGCATACATTGCGATTCATTTAGTATTTTTGGCTATTATTAGTTTTTAATATTTTGAAACAATATGGTTTGAACAATTTATCTTGCTAGCCTAGGCCTACTCTGATGATTTTGAACAATATGCTACGGGATATGCCCATTAAAACGTCGTATTAGTTTATTAAGAAAATGACACCATAGATGTGAAAGCAGCACATCCTAGCCCGGTATAAATGTCCATGTCTACTTATCATTAGTGTAATGCATGTCATACATGCGTGAAAATATGAGGTGAGTGAAGTTGATTGTGTAGTTGTAGAACAAGTCGTTAATGCATGTTCATGTTCCTTCTCTCCTAGCAACGCTGAGACTTACAGGATGTAATAGCCTACCATACTAAATCGCTTCATTTTTTTTTTTTTTTTTTTTTTTTTTACCATCGCGGAAATATAAACGTCGCGACGCATAACGTCGCGGTGACCATTACAGGGCGTCCTCTCAAAGTCTCGTGGGCGTCTTTTAGACCTCCCAAACAGAGGTCCATGGACGTAAAGGGAACCCTACACAATGTCGAGGAGGTGGCGTTCACCAGAGGACCTTTAGGGGACGTCGCCAGGACTTTATTTTGTTTACTGGGTGTTTCATGTTTGAGGTAACTTAGTAGTGTAAGGCAATGTTACATAAGCGATCATAATGAGAAACATATTTTTATTGGCATCTTTATTGGCTAGTATTGACAACTATTCAAATGCATTTTGATCTGATATAGGCCTATATTTTAAAATGTTTAAAAATTCTGAAGAAAGAGAAGAAGAAAATTAGAACACTGAGAGGAGCCGCGAGCCGCACAAGAGTAGGCAAAGAGCCGCATGCAGCTCGCGAGCTGCAGGTTCACCACCCCTGTGCTAGGCCATTAAGTGAGACTGGCTCTGTTGTGTCTTGTTTTTTGCAGAAGACTAACTCCTTTGTTTTTGACACATTGATCTCTAGCTTGCTATCATTGCACCATGCTTCAAGGGCCTTTATGTGTGCTAGATAGGAGGCCTCAGGCCACCTGCAACAGGACGATTGGAAAACACCTGCAATTGTGGGGCACTTCTTTCAGTAAGCGGGCTTTCAGGCCATCTGGGCCAGTGGCTTTATTCTGTTTCAGTTTGGTGAGGCTTTTGGTAATAGCATTTTCTGTAATAAATATTGGTGAACCTATGGGGATATTTTTGCAGATGTCATCACACTCAACCTGTCATCCACAACATCAAACCTGCAGAAGAACTTATTCATTACCTCTACAAGTCTTTGACTGTAAACTGCAGGACTGTCAGCTTTTTTACAATTAACCTGTTAACTGACCCACCTGTTCTCTGTTTATCAGCCATGTGACTTGTTTAGCCAATTCCCTCACAGTATTTAAGCTGGTCTTTTCACATTGTCTTTGTTGAGTCTTCTCTGAACCTTACGTGAGTAACTTTGTGTTTTTTTCTGCTGAGACCTGTATTCTGACTGCTTTGCCTGTTTTTTGACCCTGGACTGTTGCTACTTTGTATCTCCTTTGGATTACCCTGTGGATCTGTTTGCCTCAGGGCTCGAATTACGTGGGAGCCAGAGGGAGCCGAGCTCCCTTAGAGCAGGGGTCGGCAACCCGCTGTCATGAGCTCTCTCTCTGCCTGGTAACACGCGCTGATTGAAGTCTGATGACCTCCACCTGTTCCTGCTCTGCTCTGCTTCACCCCTCGTTTACCTACCAGCTTTTGCATTCATAATCATGCCCTGTATATAAAGCCTTGCTTTTCATCCACAATTGTCAGATCGTCTGCAACCAGCACCAGTTACCTGCCTGTTTTGGAAAACGCCTTTTGCCTGTGATCCCGGACCCCGCTCGTCTACATTTGTGTTCTCCATCTTGACCTGCCTTCCGTCCCCTTCTCACTTGACCGCCTAGTCCAGACTGTACTGGTGCCGTTTCAATTGCACAATGTTTCCTCCAGGACTTCCCGGATCATCCAGCTCCTGCCATCGCTGTTAAAGCTACTGGGGAACACACACACGCAGACTTTGAACTCCTGTACCCCCCCGGAACCCCTGAAACCCCTTAACCCCAACCCCTTAAATAAACTTTTGAACGTGGCGCTTTTGTGGTCCTCCGTCCTGTTTGGTGTGTCTGACACCCGGCTTGACGCGAGTCGTCTTTTTGATCCCTCTGATGCGGCTCAGCTTTTGAAAAAATAATAATGAGTAGGCTATTTAATTAAAATGTATTTTATTTAGTTCGTAGGTCTATCTGAGTAATTTATATAACTTCCCCACCTCACTTGACTGCAGAACCGTAGCCTGCACAATATTGCCATGTCAATATCAAACAAAATCACCGATTTCCCTCCATTTCAGTCAACGAGAACACTTGTCTTTTTAATTGTTATTGTTGATGTGTGCTTGCTGTAGGCTAGATAA
The DNA here is from genome assembly GCF_017589495.1 of Alosa alosa. NCBI lineage: Eukaryota > Metazoa > Chordata > Actinopteri > Clupeiformes > Clupeidae > Alosa > Alosa alosa. The sequence goes on from NC_063212.1 coordinate 14,528,206, forward strand.
GGAAAATGTCAAAAGGAACCGTCAGCGACCGCCAGCTTGAAGCCAACAAAAGCGAAATGAAATAGGAAAAGTTTCCATCCGAAGACTAATTCTGAAAACGCAAAATGAACTGCCCGTTAAATATCGCACACTGCAACGAGTTAGTATTGCTGTGTTAACCCTATTCCACTTGCATGTAAGAAATCTTTCTCACATATGAGAAAGACAAACCTGCGCTCACGTTTCAGGGCAATTCCGCGCAAAACTGTCACATCCATAACGCCAACACAATGCCATGGTATTTAGTTGGCGTTATGGATATATGACAGATCTGTTTCGACCTCACTCTGACCGTCACTACGGTCTAAAAAAGGAATGATCACCTTCGTTCTGCCTATAACCGAGACCATATGTCAACAAAGTCATGCCCATGATCTCCGGAAGCAGAACGACTCGAGCTTGTAAATAACGGAGATTGCTCCCGGTTCAGCCTCTCACCTTGAGCCTCATCTGAGACCTGTGAGGCGGAGATGCGTACTTTCACTGCTTTCTTGCTTTGACTGTGTTTGTTAGTCTGCATGTGGCAGTAACCTGTGTTTTTTTCGGGAAACTTCGTTTAACTTTGTTTAACTTGTTGACGCCTTACCTGAGTTCACCCCATACCGCTGCGGCGGAGGGGCTAGTGTGAGCCTGCTGCCTGCGTTCGCTGCGTACTACTGCTGCGGGCCGCCCAGTTCAGTGTTATTTTTCCTTTTGTGTGTGCCAGGTTTCGGGTTGTTTTTTGTTAACTACTGTGTACCTTATCTGGCTGTTCGCGGCTAGTTGGGCTTGGTGTGAGCCTGTTGGGTCGCGTTAAGCTCACGGCGTGGAGCCACCGTTACTATTTCTGTTTACTGCTCTGGCAGCGGAACCTGTGTGGGCCTGATCAGTGCGATGTGCTTTCGGCGGCAAGGGCTAATGTTACTGTGTGTGCTTCTTTGTTAGCTTTGTTATTGTGTGCTAGGCTACTTGCAAAGGTAAGTTTTAGCTGTTTGTGGTCTGCTAAGTGCAGTCTTGCACAGGTGCGGGGGCTGCTGTGTGTCTTTTTCCAGTTGTCCACTGGTATGCGTCGGCGCTGCGTTCGCGCACTGGTGGCCGCCTTTTTTTGTATATCTGTTGTGTACCCCGTCGCTGCTGTCCGCAGCTAGCTGGGCCAGTGTGGGCCTGCTAAGCGTGTCCGCACGCTGCTTCAGGCCACCCATGTACTGTATTACACCACTGCTGTATCTCTTTACGGGCTGCTGCTTGCAGACCCGGTGCGTTGAACGGCCAAGGTAAGTGCCTTAGTGTATTGTATTGTATTGCATTGTGTTTTTCTGTGGTAGGCTATGGCGGCACACTACTGCAGAGTCTGTAGGGCCGCGATAGCCCCCAATGACGGGCATAGGGAGTGTCCCGCTTGCCTTGGGGCCGCCCACCTCCTGGAGGATGTCGACAGACCCTGCTGCGCAGCCTGTGACCTGGAGGAACGGCTCCGCCGGGCTGACCAGGCATGTGGCCACGCGTCGCGTGAGGGCAGACGGGACAGGGCGGCGCACCCGACTTCGACCGTCCCCTCTCATAGGCATGGCGTAGCTTCACGCCAAAGCGAACGGGACCAGCAACATGCCTTCCAGGCATGGCCAGGTGGAGGTCCCTGGACCTGCTAAAGCCGGCTCCAGCTGCCGTGACCGAGGGTGATGGCACGGAGTCGCTTCAGATTCTCTCAGCTCTCCAGGCTCTGGCTAGGAGGATGGACTGGCTGGAGGGTCTCCAGGGCACGTCATACTCTTCTCTGCCCCCTGGCCAGGAAGGCTCCTCGTCCAGGCCTGAGAGCCATGGTGCGGATGTTGATCTGGGTGATGTGGATATGCTGTAAACCCATGCCCCTCGTTCTCACGATCGATGGCGTGGCGGGGCGGCCTCCTGGATGAGCTACATTCAGACATGGTGGGAGCCAACTGATGAATCCACGGTGCCGGGGAGGTCCCGTCGGCTCCTTGATGTCACGGGTGTTGAGTGCCTCCAAGATCCTGGGTCTTCAGGCCCCTATGCCGAACATGGCTTCCCTTGGGGGCATCTGGGAAGGCGTCTCGCACAGCAGCCCACCACCCTGTATACCCGTGGCAGAGGATTACACGAAGGTGCTGGCGGCATGGGGTAAGTCGCTACAGCCCCAATTCAATCCAGGTTGCCGTCAGCTGGCGAAGGCTGCCTATCCGGACTGGGGCTGGGGGGATATGCCGCGGTCGAAAGCAGTCCGTTGCTGGGATTCCTTGGGGCCTGCCAGACAGGTGCCTGTAAGCTTTCGCCCAAACACTGATTTGGCTATCATCCCACGGGCAGCCCATTATGGATGCCATCAGGACAGGACCATGATGCAAGGGCCCTGGTGGATGGTGTCAGCCCCCCCAACTGGCGGATGATGTGGGTGCCTGGTCATGTGTTCCATCCAGATTCCCCTGGGGTGCCATGGACAGACCTGTTAGGTACAGGCCTGGTCATGTTCCATCCAGATTCCCAGGGGGTGCTGGACAGTGGTACAGGGGCCACAGGGAAACGGTCAGCGTGTCCACGGGGCTCCCCCGTGGCAGCCCGCCCGAACACCACAGGTAAGTATCAACTATGCTGCCCCCCGGGACCGGCTTTCATGCACCCGGACCAGAGCTCAGCCCCAACTCCCTGGCCCAGAGGGACAGCGAAGACCTCGGCGGGGCGCAGGCAGAAGGTGCAGGCCGCAGTGGCGGTCCTGCCTAGGGATCGGGGCTGCCGTCGATTGCCCTTCCCAGCTGTCCAGGACCTCCTGGGAAGGGGTTGTGCCAGACTCTTGGATTGTGGCTACGGTGACTCCACGGTTACCGCCTACAGTTTTAGACGGGCCCCCCTCGTTTTCAGGGTCAAGATGGCGTCTGTGAAAGACCCCCTTTTAAATTCCGTGCTTGTCAAGGAGGTCCAGGAGTTGCTTCTGAAAGGGGCCGTCTCAGAAGTACCGCCGCACGCACGGCACACTATTCCTAATATTTTATTGTGCCCAAAAAAGACGGAGGTTACCGGCCGGTCCTCGACCTCAGGCCCTTAAACCAGTACCTCAAGGTGCTGCCATTCAAAATGGTCCACATTGAAATAGTGATTCGTTCCATCCAGGAAGGGGAGTGGTTTACGTCTCTGGATCTAAAAGACGCGTACTTCCACGTCCCTATCTGCCCAGCACACAGGTCCTTCCTCCACTTCGCCTTCCAAGGCAAGGTGTTCCAGTTTCAGGTCCATTTGGCCTTTCGCTGGCCCCCAGAGTTTTTACTCGCGTGGTGGCAGCCGCGCTAGCCCCCCTCCAGGTCCGGGGCCTGAAGATCCTACCGTACCTGGACGACTGGCTAATTTGTGCCCCATCTCAGGTGCAGGTGGTGCACGACACCGACGCAGTTCTGACCCATATCCAGGCCCTGGGTTTCACGGTCAACTGTAAAAAGAGCAACTTGCAGCCTCGCCATCAGGCGGATTTCCTTAGGTGTCCTCCTGGACTTCGGTCAGCATGGCGCGTCTCTCACTCCACGCCAGGGCAGACAGCTTGACCGAGGCTCTGACAGGCTTTCGGCTGGGCAGACTGGTCACCGCCCACAACGTCCAGAGCCTGTTGGGCTTAATGGCCGTGGCAGCTGCCGTACTGCCATTGGGCCTGCTGAAGGCACGCCCCCTGCAGTGTTGGTTCAATGCCTTTCAGCTCCACCTGAGGGACGACAGGCATGTGAAGTTGCGGTTGTCTCCTGCTTGCATCCGAGCCCTGCGTCCTTGGAGGGACAGGAGGTTATTACTCCAGGGTGTTCCACTGGGGGGCCTTCCTCACAAGAGGCAAGTCATCTCGACAGACGCTTCTCTGACAGGCTGGGGAGCTGTCTGGGAAGGGCTGTCAGCGAGGGGCGTGTGGCCTCCCTCCTGGACGTCAGAGCACATCAACGTCCTCGAGCTGAAGGCCATCCATCTCGCCCTGCAGAGGTTCCTGCCAGGGTTGCGAAGCCAACATGTTCTGGTGAGGACAGACAGCACCTCGGCGGTGTATCATGTCAATCACTAAGGCGGCACGAGGTCCCGGCGGTGCCTCGAGGTGGTGGAGGAGTTGCTGTCATGGGCATGGCCGCGTCTGGCTTCAGTGAGGGCAGTACACGTTCCAAGCATGGAGAACAGGGCGGCCGACAATTTCTCCAGGACCGGGCCACTCCCGGGGGAATGGAGATTGAACCCAGAGGTGGTCAGCCAGGTCTGGGCTGAGTATGGGACTGCACGAGTGGACCTGTTTGTATCGGCGGAAACAACTCACTGCCCAGAGTGGTACTCTCTTGTGGGACAGGGAGGCAGTTTGGGCCTGGATGCTCTGTCACAACACTGGCCGACAGGCTTGTTGTAGACTTTTCCTCCATCCCCTCTTGTACCTCAGGTCCTGCGGAGGATCAGGGAGGGCCAACACACAGTTCTGCTGGTTGCTCCACGGTGGCCGGCGAGGCCTTGGTTCCCAGACCTTCTCCGGCTCCTGCAGGGTCAGCCATGGCATTTACCCTGCCGGGCGGATCTTCTGTCCCAAGCGGACGGGCAGATCTGGCATCCGAACCCAGGTGCCCTGCGCCTGTGGGTTTGGCCCCTGCAGAGTCCTTCATTGAACAGCTAGCTGAGTCTGTGCAGGAGACTCTGAACAACGCCAGGGGTCCTTCTACTAGAGCTTGCTATGCACTCAGGTGGAGGATCTTTTCGGATTGGTGTGCCAGCTTGGGTCTTGAGCCAGCGGTTTGCCCTGTGCCACAAGTTTTGCGCTTCTTGCAGTCCTATTTGGATCAAGGCAAGGTGGTCAGTACTGTGAAGGTTTATGCCTCGGCCATTTCAGCCTTTCACCAGGGTGCGAATAACAGACCCTTGGGTAGGCATCCACTGATTGGTCAGTTTTAAAAGGGGCCGCCCGTTCGTCCAGTTAAGCAGTTTGCGGGCACCAAACTGGGATTTGCCCACTGTTTTGATGTAAACACTGAAGGCCGGATGAGCCCATTTTAGATGCAGATCTGCGATCTTTGTCTCTGAAAACTTGCTTTCTCCTGGCTCTTTGTTCGGCCAGGCGGGTCGGGGAGCTGTGCGCCGTCAGCGAAGACTGCCTGAGGTGGCAGGCAGGGGGCACTGGCGTGTCACTTTGGCCTAATCCAGCCTTCCTGCCTAAGGTTCTAAGTCGGCAGTCTATCAACCAGGTTCTGGAGCTGACCCAATTCCAGCCGTCTGCTGCCTCACAGGCAGAGCGCGACAAGTTGCTCACTCTGTGCCCACTCAGTTTGAGAGCTTATCTGGCCCGTACGCAGTCGTTGAGGAGGGAACACACTCAACTTTTTGTCTGTTATGGGGCGGCAAAGCAGGGACTACCGCTTTCCAAACAGCGGCTGTCGCATTGGCTGGTTGAGGTTATTTCCCTTGCCTACCGGGCTCTGGGAATGCCAGTCCCTTCGGGTACAAGGGCTCACTCCACCAGGAGTATGGCTACGTCTTGGGCTGCCCTTAAGGGGGTACCAGCAAGCGATATCTGTGCAGCGGCTTCATGGCTTCGCCTTGCACTTTACCAGGTTTTATAGGGTGGGCGTCCACTTTCGCCCAGCTCGGTTGGCGGCAGCTGCCCTCATGTCCGTGACCGAGCGAGGTTTTAATGGTTAGTCTAGAGCTCCTCGCGACTTCTTTGGTATGTGTCATCCCTTTTTTAGACCGTAGTGACGGTCAGAGTGAGGTCGAAACAGATCGTAGGTTACGCATGTAACTATGGATCTGTGAGACCGAGGGATGACCATCACTATCCTTGTCGCTCGGACCATCCTGAGGCGCTCAAGGTAGGATGCTGAACCGGGAGCAATCTCCGCTATTTACAAGCTCGAGTCGTTCTGCCTCCGGAGGTCATGGGCATGACTTTGTTGACATATGGTCTCAGTGATGGGCAGAACGAAGGTGATCATTCCTCCATTTTTTAGACCGTAGTGACGGTCATCCCTCGGTCTCACAGATCCATAGTTACATGCGTAACCTACGTTTTGCGTAGAGTTGCCCTTAAATGATGACAGCAAATTCTTGCATGAAACTTCACCTCACTGAATATAAGCCAGCCAGACTCAAGGCAATCACCAAATCCAATCTCTGGTAGGCCTAATGTTGAATTTTGCCAATGACATGTCAATGAAAACTTGAGTGTTGTATTGTGAACCATGATGTTACTTTGCATACCAAAGGACACTGGGGAAATAGGGGGTGGTGTTTAGCCTACATGGGAAGCCTAAGGCCTATACTTCTGTCATTCCACTTTACATTTCAAGTTACTTGCACATTACTTTTAAAACTAGTAGAAAATGTTGAATGAAAGTAACTGTACGTTAAAATCCAAACTTTTTCTTGTAACCGTCTTTATGTGGCTCTTCTGAGATTAAAAAAAATAAATCTGGTAAAAGTGGCTCTCCAGGCAAAAAAGGTTGCCGACTCCTGCCTTAGACTCCTTCCTGAGGACTGGCTCCCATGAAAATAACAAAGTAAAAAATCTGAGGGGGTCTCTCATATCTGAAGGTGTCTGGCATTGTAATTTAATCTTAAACAACGCCCATTATCCATCCCTGTGCGATCTCTTGCCATTAAAGACGTTAAATTAAAATACAGGCTACTACTGGACGTAGACCTACCCTACGCTCTTGAATGCAGCATGACTGCACTTCACCACCACACCACTAAACCATATGAGCAAACCGAATACGATCGATTTGACTGCACTCGCAAGTCCGAAGAAGTCACCCTGCTTGCTTTGATGCGAGCGTTTTGTCTATTTACATAGGCGTTCTTTGGGCTAGCCTACATGGTTTGATACGTGCTGAAAAAGTCCTGTTTGCTGTTGAACTTGCGCTTCACCTCTTCTATGTTTATTGACAAAGCCATAAATTACGGCCCATAATACAGCCTACTTCAATGATTGTGAGAAGAGAGAGAGTTATTATTTCAGATTTTTTTTAAAAAGTTTATACTTTTTGAGAAATAGGGGATTAAAAATGTTAAAAAGCTAATTTTTCCCCCATAGACTTGAATGGTTGTGATGTCATAATGGCCTAAAGCCAGCTGTGCTCGTTAAGCTCCCAGAGTAGTTCCCAGGCTAATCAGAACACTGGCACAGATGTCACCTGTGAATCCAACTGTCTCAGCTTCTAATGCATACAATCTGGCCCTCCCTAAAACTACACATCCTGTTAGTGTTTCCCGTGTGTCAAAATAAATGTCACAGCCATATCTCATGCTTTGCGCATTATATCTCCAGAACGGCTTGACGCATATGCTTCAAATTTGGTACAAGTGTTTGTATGGACTCAAAGATGAAGTGAGTTGATGTTGGAGGTCAAAGGTCAAGTCCATGAATACTCTGAGCGCGATATCTCAAAAATGCCTTGACTTACATGCCTAAAATTTGGCATGTAGTGGAGTGGATGTCACTGCCACCAGCTCCAGAGGCTGTACTGGCACTTCTACACTGTGGATACAAAAAAGACCTATGCCAGTGCTCAATGTGTGAGAACAGGTCAAGCAATGACTAGAGTGGCATTCTCCTGAATGATGTTCACCTCTTGAGCTATTAGCTCTGTTTATTTGGTTATCAAATATCTGTTAATTAAATGTTTTAATTAAATCTTTTTTTGCAATGTCTCTTCATGCATGCAACACTGACATAAGGTTTAGCACTGCTACTTAATTTTTAAGACTGTCACTTACGTCAAAAGTTCTACCACACATAGCCTACCGCATGTGCCAATTAAATAGCCATCTTGTCTATACAGCCTGCCAATTTTAAGGAAGTTAACAGGCACTGTAACAAAATGGATTGTTCTGTGTTAACAACAACTGCATTTTAAGGTAATCGCAGACGTTTTGTACACGGAGGAGTTCAAAATCAATGTACCTAAAGACAGTTTTAGCTCGACAAGCTAGCAACAAGCATTAGCCTTCCAAGAACGCAAACCTTAAACTGATGGTTCGGAGTAATTTCACCCTAGAGTCCTTTGCACCATGACCCCGAGCCAAACACCCTCCCAGAACCCAGAACTGCATCGACGTTACTTCTGTGATTTGGGAAAAGCCCGTAAAAGTCCTGGCAGGAAGCATGCATAAGGATGTAGATCCAGGAATGCACTAATACTTTGTTCGTACTACCAGTTTGCAACAATTATTAGTTAACAGTAAGTTGTAAACACTTCGGAAAAAAATATTAAAAACTGGATATACCAAAAAACGTTGATGTAATCACTTCCTGCCAGGACTTTTACGGGCTTTTCCCAAATCACGGAAGTAACGTCGACGCAGCGGTATAGTAGCATCCATCAGGCAAGTGTTATTTAAATAAACTCCTGGTTTATTTACAAACTTTTCAATGCCTCGTTTTATGAGTAAAGAACATAGTTGTACTACTGTAGAAGTTTCGTACCATTCAGGGCATTATTAGTGGGGTAATTTACGAGATAAAAGTTGGTACCATTACGACTGCAGAAACTCATTAGTTTCTGACAGCGCTACTCGACCAGGGTTCGACCAAGGGAAAACAGGTTCTGGGAGGGTGTTTGGCTCGGGGTCATGGTGCAAAGGACCCTAGTAGTCAGGACCAGATTTCAGGATTCTGTAACCCTGTAGGCATTTTTGAGGAAAAGTTGTTATACAGCATTTTTAGACAAATTGTCCTTAATACAAATCCACCATATAACATTTTTTTTAGTCCACAGTTTCTCAGAATTTTCATTCAAAAATAGATGCCTTGCACTCAGGTGAGAAAAATATTGGTAGATAGGGTAAAATTTTAAACATTTATGTTTATGAGCGAGCAGGGCGGGGCAAGGAAATACTGCGTGCATAAAAAGGGCAGCTCAATGGCAATGCAAGGATTTGATCTTATATTTAATTTAAATTAAATTAAACATAGAATATTTATGTGTGGCGGCCGATTTTTATTTTGTGGCGCCCCGCCATAGATTAGTCAATGTATGGGAAACACTGTACGAAGTTGAGTCACTTCCAGTCAGCGCATGAAAACCTGGAAGCAGATCGAGGACCTGTGGTTCCATCTGCAAATGTTCCACTATGGCATGAACTGGAATGTACTTTCTGTCCTTTGCTGTACCTGCCTTCATCCAGATCTTTTGGCATGACATCATGTGGAAATGGGCAATCGGCAGTACCAAGATGTCGGTGCCTCTCGCTGAGACAACAATGTTTGATGCGTTGCTTCTAATGCAGTGAAGAACAATTCTTGTGTCTGTTCTTCATGCTTGGCTTCCAAGCAGTCAGTGTTAAAGGTTGAATTAGAGGCTTCAACTCTCTATTCATCACTGAAGCCACCTGCAGCAACTATGATCTTATTTGCTGGAGCTCCAACAATCAGCTGTTGGGATAAAAAGTGTGCAAGATCAGCCTTGTTGTCTGCGTGAGCAATAAAGTTCTCCCACTTTGCAGGAAGAGGCAAATCTCTGCTCTCAATTGACCGATGCCACCAAGCCTCTTCCACGGCGCTTTCGTGTTCCACTTTTGATAGAATGTGTGTGGCAGTGACATCAATTCGCTGGAATTGTGCTCCACTTCTAAGAACAGATTCCACAAAAACGTCAGCAAGGTCCCCAAAACTCTTTGCTGCTTGTGGCTTTCCAATGGCAATGACCAGAGCTTGACCATCAATGAAGAGCATTGGTTCATCCCAAAGGTCTCTGTTATCAAGGTGGTTGGGACATGGAATGCCAGCAGCTAGAATCTTAGTAAACACCTTTGAACCTGAACGAACCTGTCCATTCACATCTGCCAGAGACAAGGGCACAACAAATAGTTCATGCATCATAATGCTGTCAAGATTGACTGGGTGCCCTGCATCATATGCAGCAATGAGGCATTGCAGAATGTTTCGGTCTGCCTTGACAGTTTTCACCTTTCCAGTTTTTGGATCTGACTTCTTAACTTCAAACAAAAACGCAAACGTTAAATACTTGTTCTTTTTAAGTTTGTCCCTGAACGAGACTCCCAGATGGCAACAAGCCTCTCAACAACAAATGTATCTAATTGACTTTGACCTTTCTGTGGTGCTCACTTTCAATATCCTGCGTGGCCAAGTCTTTGTTTGCAATGTTTTGCAGGGTCTGGGACAGGTTGGCAGAGAAAAGGCCAAACCTCTGCAAGACTGCAAGCAAAGCATCTTCATCTGCATTGTCCCGTTTCATTCTGCCGTTTGTCGTTTCATTATGGATGTAGTTATCATCTGGTCCCTGGCCAAACTATTGGCTTTTTGAATGGGAGCGCTAGGGGCACTGCTATAATAGCATCAAAATCGCTATTTTTAAAACACTAAGAAGGCTCGACACAACATGAAACTTTGCTCGTGATGTGATCATAGTAGTACCTCTAGCCTAAGTTTGGAAATGTGTGCATATTTCAGTAGATTAAGCCTCATTTGCATATTTAAACATTACATTTCAGAAAACTTGTAATACAAAAAATACTTATCTTAATGTAAGACACCAACTGGGAAAGTTTTGTGGTGATACATAGAAGTTACATTTTTTTCCCTATCTACCAGTATTTTCTCGCCTGAGAGCAAAGCATCCATTTTTAAATGAAAATTCAGAGAAACTGGGGACCTAAAAAAAATGTTATACGGTGGATTTGTATTTAGGACCCTTTGAAATAAAAATGCTGTATAACAATTTTTCCTCAAAAATGCAATTAATGCTTCATCCAATGTGTACGTGTCAAGTTTGGAAATTTGTGCATATTAGCGCATATTTCAGTAGATTAAGCCTCATTTGCATATTTAAACATTACATTTCAGAAAACTTGTAATACAAAAAATACTTGTCTTAATGTAAGTGACAAACTGGGAAAGTTTTGTGGTGATCCATAAAGGTTTACATTTTTATTCCCTATCTACCAGTATTTTCTCGCCTGAAGGCAAGGCATCTATTTTTGAAGGAAAATTCTGAGAAACTTGTGACCTAAAAAAAATGTTATATGGTGGATTTGTATTTAGGACTCTTTGAACTGTCTAAAAATGCTGTATAACAATTTTTCCTCAAAAATGTAATTGATGCTTCATTACGCATCAGTTACACTTCATCCAATGTGTACGTGTCAAGTTTGGAAATTTGTGCATATTAGCGCATATTTCAGTAGATTAAGCTTCATTTGCATATTTAAAACATTACATTTCAGAAAACTTGTAATACAAAAAATCTACCAATCTCTAGAGAGCAAGGCATCTAGCCTAGAAATGTAGACGCACCCTAGCGGCGGCAAATTAATTTGGTCAGCCTGTACGTCTAGTATCAAACCATAGGGATTTCTATTGGCTGACGCCGTGGACGTCATCCAATCACAGCGCTCTAGTTTTGATTGGTGAGGGCCAATTCAGGAACCCAACATTAACTGAGGGCCAATTCAGGAACCCAACATTGAACTGAGGGCCACCAAAGGGGCGGGGGGAGAAAAAGAAAAAAAAGGAAAAAAATCCCATTTGTATCATTTTAATGAGCAGGTTGCATCTCTACAGTTTATATTGCATTAAAGGGACACCAGGCAACATTTTCGCGTTAATTACAGTAATCATCTTCGTAAGTCGGTATATGGTTAAATGACTCATTACAGGGCGAATGAAGGCTCTCTCGCCCGCCCCTACTGCCTGTAAGAAGAATATCCCACTTGCAAGTTCGGTGTATCCTACCCGCCGACCGAAGCAGGATCAGTTTACATCCTGCATACAGCACAGAGGCAGGCTAACGAAACTCTAGCGATTGTTGCAAACGTGTGTATAATGGCAGAGCCAGTGAAGAAGCAGCGAAAACCCTTGACGGAAGATGCAAAGAAAAGGAAAAAAGCTTCAGACCGAGCGAGGGGAGTTTTGTAGAGAAAAAGCATCAGGCTTGCCTGGTGTCCCTTTAAACACATTTTAATTCATAACTGAGGGCTAAACCTAGCAAAACTTTTGAAAATCTTAAGGAAAAATTGCAATGCACACACAATCCCTGGGGTTTTCTACCCTCAACAGACAAATTTGGGATATAACAGTTGGTTGCAGTCAATTTCAAGTACAAACTTATTTAGAACAAACAGTCTCAGTGTGCCTTGCTTCTTATCAGCATAGGCCTTATTCAGGGCCAATTCCAGCTACCAAAGCACCACAGGAAAACCTGACGGCCACGAAACACCACTAAACGTAGATTCATTCTTTTCAAAGCACACAGTACAGTTGTACAGTTTTACAGATGTTATCAGATGTTATCGCGGGGCGCCAGAAATGTTTCCGCGAGGCCGCCATTGGCCCCCGTGCCGCACTTTGAGAACCTGTGTTAGAGCAGACATGTCAAAGTCAAGGCCCGCGAATGAATTATCTACGGCCCCCGGGATGATATTTGATTAGTATTAGAGCTGGCCCGCAGGCCACAGCCGCCGGCTGCTGTTTTGCGCATCAATACTCCATTCCCCACAATGCAACGGTAGCCCATGAACTCACTGCGGCTGGGCCTCGGCTTCATTATTCGTCAGTATTCAGTCAGGGCAGATGTCAACTTTCAGCAACCCCCTCCCCAGTGTTGTGCCTGAACGCGTTCATTGAACGTAAGTCACTCGTTCATATGTGTTTTGAGCGAACGTGAACTGAACGTAATGTATTAGGCTACTACTGCCTGATGAACGTTACTGTGAACTCGTTCATTCTGGTGTCTGTGAACGGCACGCTCTTTCAGTTTAACCTTGTTGAATAGGGTGCCAGATTTCTACAGAGCCTTCCACGCGAAAACCCGGCTAAAACACACCGTAAAAAGGCCTTAATATGGCAGCATGCAGGTCACCATTTGTCAAACTATCGGCCTATATTCCCGGGCCATCGTCTGATAATTTGCTGCGCAATTGGTCAAGGAGCCGCGGACAGAAAAAGAAAACAAACATTTCTGCAATTAGTAGGAAATACTTGTTAATTTGGTGTCATCAAACATAGAGGCATAGAATTAAGTCGTGGTATGAGCGTTTATTCAATGCATGCGTGTGCACGTTGGTAGCAAAGCTAAGCTTCAACCTATTGGAAGGCTAATTATGAAACGACATTTAATAGAACGACGTGGATTTATGCAACTTCCATAAAAAACAGAGCACAGACTATATAAAACACTGTTTGGCATTAAGTATTAAAGTCAGCCAAAAGCTATTAATTAGTCTTAGTTAAAGATAGTTAAAGATCTCCAGATCAGTGATTTACGCATGATCTGATCCGCCATTTACCATTTACACAAGCTGGTATTGTGTCTCCTGAATCCTTACATTCAGGCATTCAAATTAAATGTAATTAAATAGCATATAAATATTCTATCAGTGTATGATGCTTGCATGAGGGAAACAACGGCCAAAACAACGGCACCCATATAACTGCTGTTGTTTTGAGAAGTATTTCTCATTCAAGCATCATGCAACAATGCAAAAACAATGAAACTATTGTACGCCTAATTATATTTTACATTAGTAAAGCAGTACTCTGATGTGCATGTTTTCACAAACTTTTGTGAACAATCTTAGCACTTTAAACATTGACTGTTTTTACATTAGGTTACATTACATTACATTTGGCTGACGCTTTTTTAGCCAAAGCGACTAACAACATGGTAAACAGTTTAAGTTTTAGAGCAATTCTCAACAATTTTAGGACAATTTAAAAACATTAGAGTACAGTAAGAATAAGTGCAACAGTGAGTGCTGTTTTTAACAGTTACTTGTAAGTTTAAGACGGCTGGTGAGTGCTAGTATCAGTAAGACTTGTTGTAAGTGTTGCTATGAGAGGAGGTGTTCTCTAAAGAGCTGGGTCTTCAGGAGTTTTTTGAAAATGGAGAAGGATGTCCCTGCCCTTGTAGGAACTGGCAGTGTGTTCCACCAACGAGGAACAACAGATGAGAAAAGTTTGGATTGGTTTGAGCGTACCAGTGATAGAGCTAGACGTCGTTCGTCTGAGGAGCGCAGCGGTCTGGAGGTAGCGTATGTCTGTATGAGGGCATTCAAGTAGGTGGGAGCAGAACCGGAGACTACTTTGTAGGAAAGCGTTAGAGCCTTGAATTTGATGCGGGCCGCCATAGGTAGCCAGTGTAGCTGGATGAGCAGCGGGGTAACATGTGCCCTTTTGGGTTGGTTGTAGACCAGGCGCCACCGCTGGATCATCTGAAGTGGTTTCACTGCGCAGGCTGGGAGACCTGTCAGGAGGGCATTGCAGTAGTCCAGTCGTGAGATGACTATTGCCTGAACCAGAAGTTGTGTAGCATCTTGAGTCAAGTAAGTCCTGATTTTCCGTATGTTGTAGAGTGCGAAACGGCATGACCGGGCGACTGAGGCAACATGATCTGAGAAGTTTAGTTGGTTGTTGAGAACAACTCCTAGATTTCTTGCAGTCCTGGTAGGTGAAACAGACAGGGAGTCAAATTTGATGTTGATGTTGTGGTGTATGGTAGGTTTAGCTGGGAGGACCAGCAGTTCAGTCTTTGAGAGGTTCAGCTGGAGGTGGTGTGCCTTCATCCATGTAGCTATGTCTGAGAGGCAATCCGAGATCCGTGCTGAAACCAAGGGGTCATCAGGTGGAAAGGACAGATAGAGCTGTGTGTTGTCTGCATAGCAGTAGTATGAGAAGCCATGCAAACAGATAATCTGTCCCAAGGAGGTGGTGTAGATAGCAAAGAGAAGGGGGCCCAGCACTGAGCCCTGGGGGACCCCTGTGGTGAGATAGTGAGGTGCAGATAGCTGACCAAGCCATGATAATGTTAAACGAAAGCGCCCTGTGAGGTAGGATTCAAACCAGGAGAGAGCAGAACCGAGATTCCCATGTTAGCGAGTATAGAGAGAGAAGGATGCGGTGATTAACCGTGTCAAAGGCAGCCGATAAGTCAAGCAGAATGAGTACTGATGACCGAGCGGTCACCCTGGCTTCTTTTAAGGCTTCTGTTACAGACAGCAGAGCCGTTTCGGTAGAGTGGCCGCTTTTGAACCCAGACTGATTTGGATCCAGAAGGTTGTTCTGTGAAAGGAAGTCAGAGACCTGTTTGGAGACTGCTCGTTCAATGCCTTTGGATAGGAAAGGCAGGAGTGAGACAGGGCGGTAGTTCTCGACTTGAGCAGGGTTGAGAGAAGCTTTCTTAAATAATCTTGGTGTTACCCGGCCATTTTGAACGCTGTTGGAAATGTGCCGGAGGTTAGCGAGGCATTGATCACATGTGTGATAGCTGGAGCGATGGTCGGGCTGATGGACTGAAGTAGGCTCGTAGGTATAGGGTCGAGCGAGCATGTGGTAGGACGGCTGCATGTCAGGAGTCTAGATACTTCACTCTCGGAGAGAGTTTTGAAGTGCATGTATAGCAATATAGTATAAAAATAATAATAATTGTGATATCATTATGATAATTTAATGGGGGTGGGAGGAGGGGGTGGGAGGAGGGGGTGGGTTCATGTAGGTGGGCCCTATGACCCCAAAGTATGCCTTGACTGGGCCTCAGGTCAAAGAAGTTTGAGAAAGGCTGATGTAGACGACAAAGCAGCAAGGAGGCATCATATGATCATTTAAACAAGTTTTATGACAAGGTCGTGAGGATGGTCGTGCGCACTTCAGTCACAGTCATTATTCATTTAATCATTAAATAAAATACAGTACACCTCTTGGTTCAATAGGTTACGTGCAGTCATTTTAATATTTTTTAATAAACATTGAACCAGTCCGGCCCTCGGCTTGTAGCAAATTTGTTTTTTTGGCTTTGACATCCCTGGGCCAGACGTTCGGCAGAAAAAAACAAAAAGGCAGTTTGACTATGAGAGCACAGAGGAGACTACTTCAACTGCAGAGGAACATTTCAGAAGAGAGTTCTTCTTACACCTAGTTGATACTGCCCTGGTCAAGACTAGGGAGAGATTCTCATAGATGGAGAACTTTTTTAAGTTGTATGGATTTCTCTACTCCACTGATATAATGAAAAGCACCATACAGGCAGGCAATCTAGATGAATGCTGCAACAGGTTTGAGAAGGCAATGGAGGATGTGGATGCAGGTGCAGGTCTTTTCCCCCTTACATCTCATCACCATCAGAAGTTCTTAACTACATATACAAAGAGAATCTCCTAGATCTTTATCCAAATCTAAGCATAGCCCTGCGGCTCTTACTTACTCTTCCTGTTACAGTTGCATCAGGTGAGAGAAGTTTCTCTACACTGAAACGACTGAAAACATATCTGCGCTTATCTATGTCCCAAGAAAGACTGTCATCCCTGGCGGTCATTTCCATCGAACATGAGATAGTGGAAACTGTTGATACAGACTCCATAATTTTAAGATTTGCTGAGGCCAAGGCTTGCAGAGTAAGATTGCTATGAACATGATGAGAAGGACAAAAAAAGACATGAGGAAGAAGAGAGGGAGGAGGAGAGTAAGGGACAGACACAAAAGCAGATGGAACACTCAGCACTCAAACACAGTTAAAGAAGAGCAGAACAGAAAAAGGAGGAGAGGAAGAGAAAGAAAGACAAGGGAGAGAAAGAGTAAAAATAGGCATGAGGAGGAAAAGAAACAGAGGGATGAGGAAGAGAGAAAGGAAGGGACAGAGATACAAAAGAGAGAAGGTAATCATTTAACAATACAACAATTCAATTCATATTTCTTAATCACAATGATTGACTGCTGTTTTTTTTATTAACCTCTCACTTCATAAAAGAAGAAAGAAGCCCATCACTAGCTTCTGGATAGCTAAGGTAATTCACTCAACCTTTTATTGGACTAAAAAAATGGCCCACACTCATTTTGTTCATAGACCATATTGTTAGTTGGTGACAATATTTTTATTATTATTATTATTATTATTATTATTATTATCTTACAGGTACAGCTCCTATATCTGTGCATCATGTTGGAGTTGTGAGAAGACGTCACCAAGTAGGGCTCTCTGTGTCAGAGGCGTGTGATGTGGAGAACAATCTCTTTCCTCTCTCTCACTCACCCACTCTCTCTCTCTCTCACACAGACACACTCTCTCTCTCTTTCTCTCTCTCTCTCTCTCACACACACTTACACACACACACAGTCTCATTCTCTTTCACACACATTCACATGGATATATACATGGATTTGCTTAGAGCTAAATGCAATCTCACCCCAGTTCGCCCCTCTTACTCACTTACTCATTCACTCACTCAGACACACACTCACTCACTCAGACACACACTTACACTCACTCAGTTACACTCACACAATTTTTGTATGTCCATAGTTTGTTTTGTAGAATGTTCAAATATGATGTCAATATATATAAACTTTATTACAGGCTCAAGGCCCACAGAAGACAATACTGTACACAGATCAATAAAACATCACACATTCATATATACACATTCTATACAGCAACAACAGAAGAATAGAGCTAATGAAGGCACAGATACCAGTGTTCCCATATTTTTGACATGTACCTCACAGAGCTACTTACTTGGATCTACTATCTGAACAATAAGCTCATTCATGGATCGGTCCAGCCTGTTCATAAACTTGAAAGTGAGATTTCTCACCAAAGCCATGAAAGTAGTTAAACCCAGCCTACAGAACAGCTGGCTTGCCCTGGTACTTCTTGGTTTCTTCAAGAGAATCCTGAGACAGTCATTATAGGCTACTTTTAGCTTAAGCAGGCTCTCCTTCTTATATCTAACCCAGAGAGGAGCTGTGTAAAGAGGGGAGCAGTAAGTTTGAAACAGGTTGATTTTAACATCTGTAGTGCAGTGATGGAATTTTCTAGCCAGCATGTTGGCTTGGACATATAGCACTCTCCTTTGTCTGCTCATGTCAGCATCATCCTCCAGTGTATCTGTTAGGATGTGCCCCAGATATTTTGTGGTATTAGCTACTCCCAGCTCTTCTCCAGATAGATAGAAAGAAGGGAATTTAATGTTTAAATCATCTTTTATTCTACATATCATAACCACACTTTTCTTTGCATTATATTTAATATCAAATTCTACCCCATAATCAGAACAGATATTAAGTAGCTGTTGGAACCCACTGCTGCTTGGTGATAGAATGGTTAGGTCGTCTGCATATAAGAAATGATTAATCAACATTTCTCCAACCATACAGCCGGTTTGGCATGTCCCCAACTGCCTGGCCAGGTCATCCATGTAGGCATTAAATAAGGCTGGAGATAAACCCCCCCCCTGCCTTACCCCATTACTAACATAAAAAGATGTAGATAGAGTGTTCCCCCATTTAACCCGCACACTTTGGTTAGAGTACCAAAAGGCTAAGATTCGTACCAGGCTGCTGGGGACATCCCTGTGCATGAGTTTATTAAACAATTTAAAATGATTAATGCGGTCAAACGCCTTGGACGCATCAATAAAACCTAAAAGCATAGTAGAGCCCTGACTTCTATATGCCTCAACAACCTCTTTCAGTGCATAGATACATTGGTCAGTGCTATGTTTGGGCTTAAAGCCAAACTGATTATCAGTGGTGGATATACAGTCACTTATTTTGTCAAAAATTAGACTTTCAAGAACTTTTGAGATAATGCTGGCAAGGGCTATCGGTCTATAATTATCAATACTACCAACCTTACCAGCTTTGTCCTTGATTACTGGAACCAGAATGACTGACATCATGGAATCAGGCAATATTCCATGGCACACCAGCCCAGAGAAACAAATAGACAGTAGCACTGCTAACCTGGGGCCAGCTAGCTTTAGGTGCTCAGATGTAATGTTATCCATGCCACAAGCTTTTCTGTCGGCAAGTTGCCCTATGGCCTTAACAACTTCATTTGGATGAAAATAGATATATTTGTCCTCTATCACACCAACATCATAAGGCTCACTCTTTATACAGTTGAATAGCAGCTGAATAATGCTGCCTCAGAGGTCAACAATGTCCTCTGGTGCAGTCCACCCCCTCAATGTTACATGAGAGAGCGGTCTTGGTTCTATTAAGGGTTTTCACCTCATTCCAGAAATTAGTTATGTTATTTTTAAGCAAGTAGTCAGCCATTGAGGAAGCACTTAGCACCTGCTCATGCTTAGTTATATACTGCAATGCATATTTATATTTGGCATTCATTTTCTTTTTATGCTCAAGCTCAGGTCCCTGTCTGGGCCGCCCAGCTAAAACCCAGGCTTTATAAGTGTGCTGTCCTCACTGCAGTGTATTAACTGAAGCTATCCAACAAGTTAAACTCTGATGCAATAACCAGGAGTCTGTTCTGTAGTTAACATTTCACTGTTGTTTACTTGAAGATCCAGCATTACATGGCAGAGTGAAAACTGCAACAAAATAAGTTTGACTGTTTTTAACATAAAGTTCAGCTTCACATGAAGTCTTTTTAACCTATTTATTACCTTCTCTTTCTACTATAAACTTAACTTAAACTATCAATAATTTAACTTAACAATGCATTTACTTACGACTTTGCTTCTAGCATCGTTCACAGAGAGGAATTATTTAAGTAGAAACCGTTTTCAGCAGATAGGAACTAAATGTGAAGTAACTGATGACAAGGCAGGAAGTGGTAAGGAAAATACAGGAAACGGTATCAAAATAAAAGGTCCTATTCTTTCTGAATGTGTCAATATAAAAGTCTCTATACATATATCGCCCTAATGGCGACACACTCCCCGCCTGACCACTGTGAGGTCACTACACTAGGATAAACATTTAACTCAATCAAGAACTACATCAGAAACATCAGTCCTTCGGGAGAAGCAAAACAGTTTAGGTCACTGGTCTAAGGTAAGTCTTTGATTGTCCTTGGTTTGCTGTCCTCAATTCCACCTTACGGACTCTTCCATCTGTTCCTGGAATAGCCTTTGTGACCACTGCCAAAGGCCAGTTGTTGGGGGGCAGCTTGGTTGTCTTTGAGAAGGGCGATGTCACCGTCTTGCAGGTTCTGGTGGGACCTTGTCCATTTCTTTTACTGCTTTGTAGGGTTGACAGGTACGCTTGTCTCCAATGATTCCAGAACAAGTTGGATAGGGCTTGTACTTGTCTCCACTGCTTAGTGAGGAGGTCCCTGTCTGTGAAGTCACCTGGAGGTGGTGGGACCCCAACTTTCTCGCGTTAACAGCATCGATGGTGTAAGGATGTATGGATTCTCTGGATCATTCGATACTGGAACTAGCGGTCTTGCATTCAGAATTGCGGTCACTTCCGCCATTAGTGTGCACAGAACTTCATGAGTTAGGCGAGTGCTGTGATCACGTAGCATTGAATCCAGGATTCTTCGGGCTACCCCAATGAGGCGCTCCCATGAACCCCCATGTGTGAGGGCATGGGCGGGTTAAACACCCAGGAGCATCCTTGTTGGTGCAGGTACCTCTGCACCGTGCTGTCCGGTTGGTCTGCACTCAGCCCGAGTTCTTTACAGGCCCCAATGAAATTCGTGCCACAGTCTGACCTCAGTTGTTTGGCTGGTCCTCTTATGGCAAAGAAACGCCTCAACGCGTTTATGCAGCTTGAGGTGTCCATCGAGGTAATCACCTCAACGTGAACTGCTCTGGAGCTCATGCAGCAGAATAGTATGGCCCAGCACTTGCTCTCAGGTTGCGTCCCTCTGGTGCGTCTGGTGGAGCGTGCCAGGGTCAGGGTTATCTAGGCCTACGTGTATGTGAAGGGAGGGCAGGTTGTAAGGCGCTCTGCGGGCAAATCTGCCATTTGTTGTTCTTGCATCCGTCCTCTAAGTCTGCGACAGGTGATGCACTTGTGAATAGTTGAGTTCACAAGCCGCTTGCCTCCCAGGATCCAGAGTCCAGCAGCTCGTACAGCACCTTCTGTTAGATGACGGCCCTGATGCTTTACTTGGGCATGATGATATCTGGTAAGAAGCAAGGAAACGTGGTGTTCTTTTGGGAGAATGACAGGGTTCTTTTGTTCAATGGCCACATCCGCATTCTTCAGTCTGCCTCCAAGGCGGAGGAGGTCAGCCTGTAAGATCGGGTTGAGGGAGCGTAGGCAGCTGTTTAACGGAACTTGCTTTCCTCTCTCCAGAGCTTCAAATTCCTTCACAAACGTATTCCTCTGAACAGCTCTGATGATGACTTCTCTTGCTTGTGAAAGCTCATCAACTGAGTGAGGTAAGCCACAGCGATGCCATCCCTTACACTTGCCTGTCGGAGTCTTGAAGGATCTTGCTATATGAATCAGGAGTGCGATGGCTCGTTGGAGAGTGTCGAATGTGGAGAACCTTTCAAAGCGCTCTGTGCTGAGAACTTTCCCTTGCAGATCGGTGATGTAGCTCTTCACAACTGGACGGACCTCTGCATCGGACTCCGGTGAGACTAAGCTGAATGACTGAGCTAGGTCTGGCTGAATGGACAGCTTGCGCAGGAAGGTTGGTCCGTTGAACCACATCGTCTGTGTGAGGCGTGCTGCTGGAACCGACCGTGATGCCAGGTCAGCCGGATTGTCTTCGGTGTTCACGTAGTGCCATTGTTCAGGGATGGTAGATTGGCGTATACGCAGGACACGATTGTGGACGTACACATAGAACCGTCTGGACTGGTTGTAAATGTATCCAAGGACAACCTTGCTATCAGTGTAGAACTTGGTGGCGTCCAGCTTTAGATCTAATTCATCCTGAATCCGCTCAGCTATTTCCACTGCTAAGACTGCTGCACACAGTTCAAGTCTGGGAATGGTTGGATCTGATTGAGGAGCAAGTTTGGCCTTTGCCATGACAAATCCAACGTCTACTGTGTCTCCTTGGATGGCTCTCAAGTAGGCCACGGCGCCAATGGCTTTCACAGATGCATCGCTAAAGACGTGGAGTTCTACTCGTTCAGCCTTGGTTGGACAGATGCCTGTGTACATCCTAGATATGTGAAAGTGCCTTAAGTCTTGAAGCGAGTTTCTCCAAGCCTCCCACTTGCGTAACTTATCTTCAGGCAATGGGGTGTCCCACTCCGATGTCTCAGAATTCAACTCTCTGAGAAGGTCCCTGCCTTGGATCGTAACTGGAGCCAGAAACCCTAAAGGGTCAAAGACACTGTTCACCATGGAAAGAACCCCTCGACGGGTGAATGGTTTGGTGTCAGTTGACACAGAGAAGGTGAATGTGTCGCTTGCTATTTCCCACAGGAGCCCCAAGCTGCGTTGGGTGGGTGACTCATCTCCGCTGAGGTCTACATCCTTTTTGGCTTGTATGCAGTCCTCGCTTGGGAAGGCTTCCAAGACAGCCTGACTGTTTGAGGCAAATTTGTGGAGCCTCAGGTTAGACTCAGCAAGTGAGGCTTGAGTCCTATGGAGCAGCCTAATAGCCTCTGCATCAGTTGGGACAGAACAGAGGCCATCATCAACATAAAAGTGCCGTTCGACGAAGTTGACTGTGTCTGCTCCATATTTCTCTGCGCCATCTCTGATGGCTCTTCTGAGCCCATAGATTGCCACTGCAGGAGATGGGCTGTTTCCAAAAACATGAACTTTCATTCTGTAGTCAATTACCTCGTTGGCTACGTTGTTGTCTTTGAACCATAGGAATCGCAGGTAGTTTCTGTGCTTTTCGGCCACAAGGAAGCAATAGAACATTTGTTGAATGTCCGCCATCACAGCGACCTTGTCTTTTCGGAACCAAAGATGAGCACTCCTAGAAGGGTGTTGTTCAGATCCGGTCCTGTCAAGAGCACATTATTCAAGGAGATTCCAGACTGTTGGGCACTGAATCAAACACAACCCTGATTTGATCGGGTTTCTGTGGGTGATACACTGCAAAAAGCTTGGTAAATACCAGCACTCTTCTTCTCTTAGCTCTGGTGCCACCTCAGCATGGTTGTTTTTCAGCAGTTTGTCCATGAATTCCAAGTATTGCTTTTGCATTTCTGGCTTTCTTCTGAATTGGCGTTGGAGTGATTCAAACCGCTTGAGTGCTTGCTCGCGGTTGTTGGGAAGCTGTTGCCTTGGTTGTCTGAACGGCAATGGAGCAACCCAGCTGTGTAAATGGTTTCTGTAGACTTCTTTGTCCATGATTTTTAGGAAAGTTTCATCTTCGATTGAAGGTGCTAGCTTATTATCCTGTTCAGTGCAGTCAAACACGTTTTGACCCAGACTGTCTTCCTTAGCTCTGGGTGGTAAGGTGCTGTCGTGAAGTTCCTCTTTAATGTGCAAATTGCTTGTGCATGGCTGAAAGAGTGAGGGCCGATGACAGTCAACCATGGTAGATCGGAAAGAACTGACATTCGCTTGTGCGTGTTCCCTAAGCAGACTTCTCCTACCAGCACCCAGCCCAAGTCAAAGCTGAAGCCCGAAGGTGCATTGGCAGGGCCATTTATTTGTTCCCGTACTTTGTGTGCTCTGATTGTATCTCTCCCTAGTAGCAGGAGGATCTCAGCTGTGGGGTCCAGCTCTGGGATGTGTTCTGCTACCTTTGACAGGTGAGGCTGATGAAGAGCGGCATTTGGTGTGGGAATTTCGGACCTATTGTCAGGTAAGTCATTACACTCAGTGAGTGGTGGTAAGGGGATTGTAACTTTTTCCATTTAGGGACTCCACTAAAAATCCGATGCCCTTCTGCCAGGCGTTTCCACTACACCAGAACATGTTTTCAGTTGGTAAGGATATGGCTTAGTGTGAATGTCAAACTTGTCAAAGAAACTGGACTTGGCCAGGCGGTTACTGTGGTCGATCTAACCGCGATGTAGGCCTTGATGGCTTCGTCTGGGTGGTCTTTCTGGTACACTCTTGCCAGGCATATCTTGGAGCACGACGTCCGACTTGTCCTGTGCATACTGCTGTGCAGCAGGCTAATCTCACTGGTGTGGTTTACCGCTTCTCCCTCCCGCCATGCTGTGGCGAGGTCAGAAGGAGTTGTAGGTAAGCGGTGCTGGTCCCAGGTGCATAGCTGAGACATGTTGGGTGCTGTCACCTCAAACACTTCACAATTGTAGTGCAGTTCTTTGCCATATGGTTGGTGGAGCTACAGCACTTGAAGCAGATTCCGTTTTCTTTCAGAAATACCTTTCTGTCATCAAGGGTTTCGGCTCTGAAGGCTTTGCACTTCTTCAGTGGGTGGGGTTTTGCATGTAATGGGCAGATCTTACTTGGATCACTAGAGACATTGCCTCTGCGGGAGTGACATTGATCTTGTGAACTGCAATGGGTTTCTGGGTTTTAGGAAAGGCACTTTCAGCTCTGACAGATGATGTTGTAGTTGTATTTAAAAGGGCAAAGCTGGGGTCATTTCTTTTCTTGGCCTCATAACATATGAATTTCGTGAAGTAATCGAACGGTGGGAACCGTCCTCTATTTTCTTCTTTATACTTAGAACCGACTGAGACCCATCTTTCCTGGAGTCCATAAGGCAGCTTTGTCACTATAGGCTCAATTCCGCGCGTCGTGTCCAGGTAGGACAGGCCTGGTAAGTAGCCATCTTCCTTGGCACACTGCACTTCCATAAGCAGATCAGCCAGCTCGTAGCTTCAGATTTTCTTTGGCTGAGACTCTGGGAAATCGTCCAGTCGGGTGAAGAGGCCTTTTCAATCACCTCTGGGGCTGCATAACACTGTTGAAGGCGTTCCCAGGCTTTCACCAGTGCTGTCTGTGGGCTTGCAATGTGCACTGCACGGCGTTTCACCTGGTTGCTGGATTCTTTTCCAAGCCATCGTGTCATCAAATCCAATTCCTCAGTGGCTGTGAGACCAAGTCCTTGAGTGGCATTTTGTATGACGACAGCCAAGCCGCGATAATTTTCAGGTTTATCGTCAAACTTCGTTACAAACTTCATTATTCACTGGGTCACGCCGAGCTAAATATTGTGCCAGGTGTTCAGTTGCAAGCATACTTTGAGTATTTTTTCGGCTGGGGGTTGAAGGATGGAGCCTCGATATTCAAGTCACTGATCTGTGAGGTGAGACTCTTAGGGAATAACCGAACCCTTCTCTGGTAAATGGATTCTGGCTGACTGAATGTTTGGCAGCTGGCGTGAATAGTCCAAGTCAAAGTCTGTAAATTCCACATTGTTAGTGCTGTCATATAAAACACAGGCGGGTGGTGGTTGTGAAACAAAGGGTTGTTCGGGCTATAACTGAGAAGTGGCATAGGTGGTTGTTTGTTGGACAGGATTAGTGGAATGGAAGTGAGTTTGGATGTATTCTTGTTAAGTTCAAGTTTGCTTTGCTCTGTTGCGTTTGTTTCATCCAGCACAATACATTTTTCTCCTGTAACTGCTGACTCCCAGACAGCTGCTAACGGCTTCAGCTTCTGCTGCTTCCGCGACAGATGGCTAGTGTTTCAATTTCAGTCTCTTTTTAACTTTTTTCTATCCCTAGCTTTGGCTTCTTGCTCAGCATATTAAGCGCACTTTTTGCAGCTGCTGCTTTTTGCTTTCGTCGTGAAATAAAGCACTGGTTGATAATTAGATGAATGAAAGCTGCTTCCACTTCTACTTGATTTATTAGATCTAGTTTCCATCTTGACTTGATGTTCAATACTAACTTCTCAGTCTTTTCACTGTGCTGTCCTCACTGCAGTGTATTAACTGAAGCTATCCAACAAGTTAAACTCTGATGCAATAACCAGGAGTCTGTTCTGTAGTTAACATTTCACTGTTGTTTACTTGAAGATCCAGCATTACATGGCAGGTGAAAACTGCAACAAAATAAGTTTGACTGTTTTTAACATAAAGTTCAGCTTCACATGAGTCTTTTTTAACCTATTTATTACCTTCTCTTTCTACTATAAACTTAACCCAAACTATCAATAATTTAACTTAACAATGCATTTTACTTACGACTTTGCTTCTAGCATCGTTCACAGAGAGGAATTATTTAAGTAGAAACCGTTTTCAGCAGATAGGAACTAAATGTGAAGTAACTGATGACAAGGCAGGAAGTGGTAAGGAAAATACAGGAAACGGTATCAAAATAAAAGGTCCTATTCTTTCTGAATGTGTCAATATAAAAGTCTCTATACATATATCGCCCTAATGGCGACACAATAAGCCATATTGGCTTCAGTATGATGGTTTGCAACAAAATTATTCCACCCAGGCTTTATATTCCTGGTTTTCCTGGTCTGCGTGAATAAGGACCCACTAGCCTCAATTAAGGCTTTCAATATGTCATTATACATATCACATAAACCATTCCTGTGAGAAGTGTCCCCACAATTCATATCGGTGCACCATGGCAGTCATAGGTAGCTGCAATTTACTCATAGCAGCATCAGAATTAAAACAGTATTTAAGAACATCCCCCTCAGCTAGTTTTCCCCAATTTATTTTGGCCTCATAAGCCTCTTCATTTTTAACTACCTTGGGGACATTTTGCACATTCAACACCATAGCTATAGGAATGTGGTCAGTGGTAGCTAATCCATAACAAATCTCAATGCTTTGTAAGGAGGCATGAGCATCAGCAGTAGATAAAACATGGTCTAGCCATGAAGTGGTATTCCAAGCTTCACTAATGTATGTATAACTAGTGTCAGGCAGGAAGGTTTTACTGGAGATGACAAGGTTACTAACTATCTTTGGAAAATCTCAACATATATTTATAAAACAAAGACTTGCTATCTGCCAAGTCAGCATTAAAATCACCTAAGACATAAATACATGTTGAGCTGTTGTCTTCGATGAAAGACTGAATACAAGCAAGCCTGCTAACATACTCATCCACATGATCATATGATTGATAGGGTGTATATACATTAAGAATAATAAAAATCTTTCCATTGAAATTAAATTCTAAGCCAATGGCCCAGTCCACGTTGAAACGCACAACTTTCACCATAGAGTCATATTTTTCATTCCACAAGATCGCCACACCTCCAGCAATCCTACCTTTTACGATCTTGGTGCTGAGGTCAGTAGTTGATTCACCAGCACCATGGAAGTCGGGGTGCAAGACATTTAGTTTGTCCAAGTCTTGTTTGGCCAGCCAGCTCTCCTGAATGCACAGCACATCACTGTCACCCAGCAAAGCATCAACAACAAGGCGCCTGACCTTGTCAGCTGCCGTGTGACCAACTCGGAGGCCACGAGAATTGTAGGACACCACACGCATTTATGCACTTTTGTCAATCCCAGCGGAGCCGCTGGTTCGCGCAATCGGTGAAGGGACCGACGGACCCGTGTGTGCTCCATGGGAGAGCACCTGCTCTCCGGTTGACTTGGGTAGATTAGCCCCGCCTACCCCTTTGGCACGCCGGGGCTCGAAGTAACGTCGGATGACTGACCCAGCAGGCCAAAACACAGGGTTGTACATTTCCTTCCACTCGTTCCATTCTGCTGTAACTCAGAAGGAGCTGAATCTGCTGTTAAGGATGTCTATTTTCCTACACTTCACCTCACGCTTCATCTGCTCTTGAAGAAAAAGACGCAGAGTATCAGCTTCAAGGTTCGCGATAAATTTAGTGGCAAAGACACTGACCATCTTCGTGCCCACTGTTGACAGATCATCGTTGTTAATCACCGCGGTCCCAGTGATACCAGTCATCTTTCGTGTATACCGTTTCCCTTCATAAGTTTTTACAGACCGTTTGCTGCCCTTTTTCACCACAGTACTCCAACTATTTTTCTTAGCCGTTTCCTGGGCAGTTTCCCCTCGCATGCAGAGGCCAACAAGGCTGATGCTCCTCTAGTTGGTCCCTCCCTCTGTGGGGTTTTGTCCATAGGAAAAATATCCTCTGGCATATCCGTCTCCGTCTGAGCCACAGGCCTACTTGGTCGTGGATCTTTATTACGCCGTGGATCCTCGTCGTCAGGCCAACGAGGAGTAGACACTGCCGGCTGACCTGCAGTGGGGAAGTCCGCACTCCCACTGCTCACCACCCCACTGATTTTAGGGTTTTCCACCGCCGCCAGTCGTTGGGTGAGGGAGTCTGATATCCCCAGCAGTTTTTCACAAGCAGTCGCCTGCGAGGTGATTGACATCCGCAAAAGTTCAATGTCGCCGTTTAGTTGCATAATCCGCCCCAGTAGCGCAGAAACATCCACAATTAAACGGAAGTTTGATAAATCACAGGTTTAGTGCGCACAAACGCACCTGGATCTGCCCGACGCTGCCGACCGTCGGCCATCTTGGCGTCAATGTTCAAATATGATGTCAATTCACATACTCACTCAGACACACACTTACACTCACTCAGACACACACACATATTTGTATGTACATAGGTTTTTTGTAGAATGTTCAAATATGATGTCAATTCACATACTCACTCAGACACACACTCACTCAGACACACACTTACACTCACTCAGACACATATACACATACACACACATTTTGTATATACATAGATTTTTGTGTAGAATGTTCAATCTCAAATATGATGTCAATTCATGTACAATGTCCTTTATCTTGTATGTGTTGTTTGTTGTTTGGCAAAGACATGTGTTATCTGAAACCTTATTCTCTGTTTGGTTCCATCGTGACTATTAGTTTGTGTAGTGCTAGACTGTGTGTTCTCTGCTTTCCATCTTTGGAGTAAAAAAGTGTTTAAAGGGGAAGGTTTTTTTTCCTCCTCTGCAAACTTTACTTCCCTGTAGATTAGCTTTACCTGCCTGTCCACCATTCAGTAGTCACATTTTTTCCATTCTCCTTTAAAGATCGGATGGGGGCATACATACCTGCGCCTTGGGCCCCCAATTTGCTAAATCCGCCACTGAGAGCAGCACAAAATGCTAAAAGCCATGTCGAGTGTCCTGTTCGCTCTTAAACTTTCCATCACATTTGGTGCCTCTGCCTATAGCCACTTTGTAAATGTGTTAGAATTAGTTCTCTACTTTAAAGAACATTTTGAGCGATTACATAGCCTACGTTCAATGTTGCAATAGGCTATGCGCGGGATGTGCCAACTTTTTATGAGAGAGAGCCCCCTTAAAGACAAAAAGATAATTCGAGCCTTGGAGGGCTACCTCCCAAAAATGACCTGTTGGTTGGTATGTCTGATGTTTTGAGTATGTGCATAGATGATCGAGATATGCGTAAAGGCTAAACATTCTTTTTGGAGCGAAACAATCTGTTTATAATTATCTCCACTCACAGTGTCCTGTTTTACTTAATCTGTCTTGTGTGACCTGTATGCATGCATTCCTTTGCTTTGGCACCATGCCAAGCAGTAATTTATTGCTCCCCATGCTGATCACAAGATACATTATAGGTTTACGGTTACAAGAATGTATGTCTGCATATGGGAGTTGAGTGGGAGTGGGTGATGTTGCAGTGCGGGGGTAGCCTCTGACCCCCTCTGTGCTAGACACATCTCTGAAGGGTTGAGACAACCCAAATCCAAACCCAGTCCAAACCCATAATTAGTCAGTGCAATGACCTGACACCGCATGCATTGACTTGAGATTGAGATTAAGATTGTTACAGTATATTGTAATCTTTAAATAAGGAAGAATGGCTCTATTTGATTTAAATAATTGATGTAGTTCCCCCTATACACAATTATGGTGCGGAAGAGCCATAATGTAAATGTGTAAAATTATTTAGTTTGTAATGTCTGTATTATTATTTAAGTTTTAGAAATGAATGACTTGTGTTTTGTAAAATTGCAATGTTTAGTTTTCATATTTGTTATTGGATATATCATATTTAGATTTTTCGGGTTTGATGCAAAGGGTTAAAAATAAAGAATTTTGGGCATTATTTTAGCACCACCTCTTGCTCCTACTTTACAAAAGCATCATCCAATCCACCCTGCTGTCCACCCTTTTACACAATGCTAACCTGCAAAAACAAACTCACTAAAATCACACTTATTGCCTCCAAGATAATCAGTCTCCCCACAACCAGCCTATCAGACATGAATGGCACAGCCATCACACGCCTAGCACGTATAATAGCAGCTGACACAGACCATCCTCTGATTCAATTCTTCACACTACTTCAATCTGGCCGCAGATACAGAGCACTGAACTGGACTAAAGCCTATTTTTAAAAAAGTTTTGTCTCCACTGCCATCACAGTGCTAAACAAACTGTTATACTGCCGCCACCACCTCAGTTGCTTTGTAGTCTTCACATTTGATGTGTCTGTGTGGGTGTCTTAATGTGATTAGTGTTTCTTTGTGTTGAATGAGGATGGGATATGTTACTGTTATACGTCATATGCTCTATGTGCTGTGTGGATGAGATATACAGTATGTCACGGATGGATGTTTTTCATGTACCTTTGAGGCAGTGATATGTATAATAAAATGCTTGAAAATGATCACTTTTGATGACATTTGTCAGGCGGACAGACATTTTTTTGTCTTTGGGGTATGTTGAGGGTGATATTTGATAGCAAAACGCAGCAATCCCCAGAATCTTTTTTGCCAGTTTCCCCTATGTCCCAGGATACACCATGCAAAATGTTAGGGTTATATGACCATTTATGTAGCTGTACTGTACCTTAATATTTACAATTACATCATTCCGCCAAAAGCTTTTCACAAAAAGGGTGTTTTTTGGCCCCTGAGACCAAACGGGGCCGAGTTGGGGGTGGTCATTATCAATTTGTGATGGTCCAAGGTATTAGATATGCACACATTTATGGAGAATTTAAAATCTCTACTAAACAAGACAGTTCACTATTTAATTGTAAACATTGTCTTATTGTCACTACTGTATGTAATGTAGCCTAAATGAATGGGCTCAGTTAATGTTGACGGCTTTGAACTCTTACACCATAATCGTGTAAAGAAGGCATTTACGAAGGGTATTTAAACCTTTTCCAATGAGAGCAATTGCAAGCTAAATAGTACAATTTGATGCACACCTTTTTGTTTTTTCCGAAAACGTTGAAGTTCATGACTTCAGACACCACATATGACTGGTTACTCAAAAATTAAGATGTAATACTTACTCAAAAACATATATTCGAATACAATAAAAACCTCACTATTCACAAGACAACTCAAAAGTTTCTTGCTGGGTTAACTAAATACCAGGTTTCAAGTACAACACAGACAATACTTATACGCAGTAGAACTGTTTGGGTTTACAGTGTAAGGAGGACCTAAGTTGGCACAACTAACGCAGACTCAAAATTGTCAGTAAGGCACACTTAAGTTGGTACAACTTACAAAAACAAGTCTAAAGAACAAAAACAATTAGCTGAAGTTTGTTCCCACAATGCAACAGCCTCAGTCAACATGTTCTTAAAGATATGACATATAAAACCTTACTGAAATTGTAAAGACATCTATACCTCAGGGTGGACCCCAGGTTGGAAAATCCTCTTAAAATGAAGTTGGATTCAATGGTGAGTGTAATTATTAATTGTTTGTTTAACTTGAGTTCCTGAAGTTTGTCACTATTTCAACTCCATTGACTCAATTGGGTTGAATATCATTGCTGGGCCTTGTGTTACATGCAGTCACAAATGCAAATTTACTTTGCAACATAAATGCAGGCTCAGCAGAAAAATCTTAAGCAAGATGATGAGCTAAGTGAACATAGTTGCATAAGTCACCAAAACCTTTATAGTTGCAGGCCCACAGCATATGCAGGAAGTAACAGAAACAGCCATTGTATGCATGTACAAGAGTATGTGCACACACAGCAAACACATTATGCACACGAGCACACGCACACACACACACACACACACACACACACACACACATGAATACTCCTAGGACTTTGGTCAGGTAGTTCTTCTGGTTCCGGCGCCGTCAGGTGTGGCAGCCTACTCAGCAGCTCCGTGTCTTAGTGTTTGTTTCTACGTATTTTGTCTACTTTTTGTTTACTTTTTACTTCGCAACTTTTTGGAATCTTGAATTTCCCCTGGGGATCAATAAAGTATCTATCTATCTATCTAGTTGATTTTGTTTTTTATCATGCAGTTTGGGATGGAGGAGGTGTGAGGTACAACACAAACACTCACAGTATGTACTGTACATACAACCAGACATACACAGTAGTTAACATGGATAATACAGGTGTGATGTTCAGGTAGTTGTTCAAAAACACATCTACACCCACATCTCTAAAAAAGTGTAAAAAATAATCACATAATCAAAAGTCACATTTGAACACCTGCACCTAAGCACCAAATACATCTTAGCTCCATTCACAATTAGGGCTGCTCGATCAAAAATCTTTGGTCAATAGTGAGATCATGATTATTGCTAAACTCAGTGATTAAAAAATAGCTTGTACAAGAGTTCCTAGTTTAAAACCAATGGGGTAGCTGGATTTAGAACTGAGGACAAAACGAGAGCATTTCTGCAAAACAGAATGCAGGAAAAAATAACCATTGCATTCCAATTATGTTGTTTTCAAGATGTCATAAGTTCACACATTGCAGATGTGCACAAAGTCTGTGCAAAGTACTCAATATGGCCATAAGTACACACACACATTTTATTTTTTACTGTTTATTATATTACATTAAGTCATTCCACGTCAGTTCAACCAGGGCCCACGCACTTAGGTCTCAAA
The DNA here is from genome assembly GCF_017589495.1 of Alosa alosa. Lineage (NCBI taxonomy): Eukaryota > Metazoa > Chordata > Actinopteri > Clupeiformes > Clupeidae > Alosa > Alosa alosa. Next base: position 14,560,617 of record NC_063212.1, read on the forward strand.
AAATTATGAAAAAAATTACCAGGTGTACCTATGTTACCCAGGAGACACACTGTAAAATTACTCTTATGTAAGATCAATACTTTCCAAGATACAGCCAATTTTACAGGGGAAGGGGGTGTCGATTTTGTCCAGCCTCTTTTTTTGTCAAAGTTCACAAGCCCACAGCCAAGAACTAAACCATGTAGGAGGCTCAAATTTTGCATGGTGGTACATAAATAGGAATAGTATGTAGCTCTTGATTTATTTTCCTTACTGAGATAAGTAGAAACACTCTCACAAAAAGCAATGAACAGAAAATAAATCCCTTCAGGGTCTGAACAGCAGACCTCACAAGTCTGAAAAATCATTTTGGTTATCATTTTCAGAGCACCCAAGCAAGAGTAGGCTACAGTGAGTACAGTATTTCTCGCTTTTTTTGTTTTGTTTGGCCGCAAAAAAGCTTCAAGAATATGTAAGGCTGTTACATTTTCAGTAGGAGGCTAGGTTGTGTGACCAGGAAAAAACCCATCAGAGCACCAGACCAGGTCTAAGACCTCTTTCAAATGAACTCGCAATGTAAATACAAAATTAGTCCCTTTTGTTTTGGTCCACTTTCTGGTCCCCTTTTAGTGGACTGAGATTTTTACAAAAAAAGGAATATATGTGAAAACACCCAAAGAGGGAGGCCAGGCGTTCAATCACGGATGCTGCAGAGGTGGCGGTAGGTGGCTTTGGATAAAGGGGGTGGACACAAGCCACGACCTGATCAACCTCAGCAGGGTCACCTGGGTGAGGAGGTCTGATATCGAAAGACCCAAAACATTCATTGACCGCAGGAGTATCCACACATCCCAGTGCATCCACAAAGCTGTATCTTGCAACCTCTTTGCTGCCTGCAGGATTTCTCTTCTCCAGAAGCTCATGTCAGGCTGAGAGTGAGAAGGGAATGAGCAAATATTTTCTCAGGAAATTTTGCAATCTCTTGCTTACAACTCTACAAAGAGAGACCATGAGCAAGAGTTTAAGTATCTCTGGAATGCTCATTACAAATCACCCCCATTGCCTTGCCTGGTGTCTCATCCTCTATTGTGGGCTTTGTGGTGAGATTTGACAAAGATAAAGAAGAAGAAGAAGAAAGTTTTGCTCAGACATGCCTCTGTCTGTAGGCATTTCTCAGGAACTATTGCTGCCAACTGTGTGTGTGTGTGTGATACAATGGTGAGTTATTAATCACACAGTAAATTCCACAGTGTTGCATTAAACCAGACATGTCAAAGTCAAGGCCCGCGGGCCAGATCCGGCCCGCGAATGAATTATCTACGGCCCCCGGGATGATATTTGATTAGTATTAGAGCCGACCCGCAGGCCACAGCGGCCGGCTGCTGTTTTGCGCATCAATATTCCATTCCCCACAATGCAACGGTAGCCCATGAACTCACTGCGGCTGGGCCTCTGCTTCATTATTCGTCAGTATTCAGTCAGGGCAGATGTCAACTTTCAGCTACCCCCCTCCCCAGTGTTGTGCCTGAACGCGTTCATTGAACGTAAGTCACTCGTTCATATGTATTTTGAGCGAACGTGAACTGAACGTAATGTATTAGGCTACTATACTGCCTGATGAACGTTACTGTGAACTCGTTCATTCTGGTGTCTGTGAACGGCGCGCTCTTTCAGTTTAACCTTGTTGAATAGGGTGCCAGATTTCTACAGAGCCTTCCACGCGAAAACCCGGCTAAAACACACCGTAAAAAGGCCTTAATATGGCAGCATGCAGGTCACCATTTGTCAAACTATATAGGCCTATATTCCCGGGCCATCGTCTGATAATTTGCTGCGCAATTGGTCAAGGAGCCGCGGACAGAAAAAGAAAACAAACATTTCTGCAATTAGTAGGAAATACTTGTTAATTTGGTGTCATCAAACATAGAGGCATAGAATTAAGTCGTGGTATGAGCGTTTACTCAATGCATGCGTGTGCACGTTGGTAGCAAAGCTAAGTTTCAACCTATTGGAAGGCTAATTATGAAACGACATTTAATAGAACGACGTGGATTTATGCAACTTCCATAAAAAACAGAGCACAGACTATATAAAACACTGTTTGGCATTAAGTATTAAAGTCAGTGGTGGATTTCTATGACTTAAAGGATGCATGTATGTTTTTTATAAACTTTGATATTACTGCAATTATTATGAGACTTCAAGGCCTGTACACATCTTAAGCAGACCAGGCCAGGTGTCAAAGAGTGGGGTGAATGAGTGCACAGTGACACTGGGCCTAGACGGTCAAGAGCGAGAGGATGAGGTAATGGTAACTGGAAAAAACCAGAATCAGACAGTTTTGCATATCATTTTTATGCACGATATGACAAGGGGTCCCACCAATATCCGTAACCTTGGTGGATGCTGATAGGCCAACAGGTGTCTTTCGAGGGAGGCGAGAAGGCCCAACTTCAAGGTTAAGGAGTATAAAAAGATAGGCCGCAGCCATTTTGATTTCAGATCTCATCGGGGGCCGCCATCTGATGACATCTCACCTCACCCTATTGCTTGACACCTGGTCTGAACATTGTTTAGACTGGATTATCACTGCAATGTGGTAAATAAAGATTCAGCAGTCTTCAGAGATCTCCTGTCTGTTCTGTCTCCTTCGGGCGCCTTGTCCCAGAGTGCTAATTAGTAATAGTCAAGTGATAAATTGCTAGTGGATTCGAAAGTGGACTAGTTTTTCCACGACATCAGCCAAAAGCTATTAATTAGTCTTAGTTAAAGATAGTTAAAGATCTCCAGATCAGTGATTTACGCATGATCTGATCCGCCATTTACACAAGCTGGTATTGTCTCTCCTGAATCCTTACATTCAGGCATTCAAATTAAATGTAATTAAATAGCATATAAATATTCTATCAGTGTATGATGCTTGCATGAGGGAAACATCCCAAAACAACGACACCCATATAACTGCTGTTGTTTTGAGAAGTATTTCTCATGCAAGCATCATACAACAATGCAAAAACAATGAAACTATTGTAGGCCTAATTATAGTTTACATTAGTAAAGCAGTACTCTGATGTGCATGTTTTCACAAACTTTTGTGAACAATCTTAGCAACTTTTCAAGTTTTATGACAAGGTCGGTGAGGATGGGAAAAATCTTACATTTGTGCAAACTTTGCCCGCACTTCAGTCACAGTCATTATTCATTTAATCATTAAATAAAATACAGTACACGTCTTGGTTCAATAGGTTACGTGCAGTCATTTTAATATTTTTTAATAAACATTGAACCAGTCCGGCCCTCGGCTTGTAGCAAATTTGTTTTTTTGGCCCTCTAATGTATTTGACTTTGACATCCCTGCATTAAACTCTTTAAAGGTTGTATCAGCGATGGCGGGGTAACGTCACTTCTTGCTTATGGCCTGCTTATGGGGCGGGCAGCTATCGGATCGTTAGGAAAGATTAGATGAATGTGATCATTAGGGCTGTAACGATACACCAACCTCACGATTCGGTTTGTATCACGATTTTTGACCCACGGTTCGATACGAATCTCGATCTTTCTTTTTTTTGGTGGGGGGGCAAACATTTTATTAAATAAAATTTTAATAGCCTCCCTTAGAACACCAGAGGATTACAATGTAATATATCTATTATTTTATATCCTGATATAAAAATATTTTTCTGAATGACTGATATTTATGACAGCACACTTTATGCAGATTAGCCTATAGCCTAGGCCTACTATTTTTTATTACAACTCTACCTGTTTAATTCAGCTGTCTGGTTGAAGCCTGGAAATATTGTAAACAAAGTAGCATATAGCTTAGCCTATCATACTTTACTGATTGGACTGTTCAGTTTCCCCATGTGTGTTTAAGTTTCAAGGTAATACTTGTTCTCCTTGGGACAGGCCCTTTTGGGAAACGTTGGTATTGAGATGATCAGTCAACTTCAATGCAGAGTTTTAAACAAATATGTGCAGCATGCTAATGATGCTAAGTGGATTTAATAGTAATTTAGCTAGTCGTCTATGCGTCCTTGCTTTCACGCATGCGTGTTCATTGAGCAGGAGAGGGAGGGAGAGTGAGAGGGAGGGAGCGCGAGAGAGAGCGGGGCAAGGAGAGGGGGGTTTACTTCTATACTGTTTGGTAAAGTTGCACACATAGTCAATGAAAGCAAGGAGAGGTATAAAATTATTATTTATTTATTTATTAAATTTTTTTTTGGACAACGTAGGCTACCGATAAGTAAAGCGGGAGTTGTGGGTTGCTTTTGCAGCCGCATAAGCTGCAAAGCACTGCGTGAAACACTAGAAAGGGTGTGTCGCGATTCTGCCTTTTCACACCACGACACAGTATCGTGGATATGAATGTTGCGATTTCGGTTTCGAATCGTAAATCGTTACAGCCCTAGTGATCATATATGTTTGGGCCTGCAATCCCTGATACAACCTTTAAGAGTACCGGTACATTTTAACACTATTTCTGAAATATATATGGTCCCATTCAATTTAGTGTTAAATTACTCTATTAATAGTGTTGAATTTGATGTGTTATTTTTACACTGAAAAGTATAAGAAAATGACACTACTGGTGTAAACAATTGCACTCAACATTGTTGATTTTATTAAACACTACTGCTATTTAACACTACTTTTACCATTTTTAATACATGTACATAAGTGTAACACATTAAATGCTCTTACCAGTGTTTGTTTGCTTTGTGCACTAGCTTACAGCAATTTAATGCCCACTATATTCTTCTCTATTCTAATACAATGCAATTGTGTGTGGATTAAATAACAAATTAATAAGAAATTAATCCACACACGTACACAGAAGTAGATGTCTTTCATCATTTAATTATGAAATCTTAGGGTACGTTCAGTACGTTCAGCGTCTTTTTCTGACAAAAGAAGTTATGCAGTTTTTCAGTTTGAAGAAAAATCTGCCAGCATTCTTGTTCCAAAAAGCAGCCGGAAGCGTTTTTTTGTGATAGGCAAAGTGACTAACGTTACGTGTGGATACAAAATATCGCGGGAGAAAAAATTGGGGGTGGCTATTGCTTTTGGTAGGTTATGGTAAAGTTGTGAAGTCATGTCAAACAATTCCCCATACTCAGACACTAAAACGAGTCTCTCGACCGGTGTTCTGTCACCTTCTCCATTTTTTACTTGTCATGGGAAACCACAGGTCTCGGTAATCTGCTTGTGATTGGTCAGCTGTAAAAAAGACAGCCTGACGTATGGCTTTTTTCCACTAGAAGTTGAATTTTTCTCAACTTCTGAGCTGCAGAAAAAGACGGTTGCGGTCGCGTTTTTAATAGAAGCCGACAACTTTTTTGAAAACACGGTCTACTCCATAGGATTATAATGTAAAATGGACGCTGGCAGCTGCGACGACCAGCAACCAATCGAATAGAATAAAGTATTAAGATAGAACATGATCGTAAAATGCTGTCACGTCCAAAGCGTCCAAAGCTTCCCTATACTTTTTTGACAAGCGTCCTTGACAGGGCGACCAGAGGTTCTTTGGAAGTTGAAGTTGGCGGCGGTGTGTACATACAGTTACGCTATTTCTGTTTGTTATGCACTTCATTGAAATGTGCTCTAGGCCTAGGCTACATTTTGCACACAAATATGAAAAGTTCCTTATTTTCAACTGAACTCAAAGATAATGAATATAGGCTATATGGAGTATTTTCTGTTTATTATGCCCTTTATAATGTGTGTAGGCCTACATTTTGTGCATGCACTTCTGCTGTAGCGTTTATTTCAGTTTATATCAGCTATATTTTTGAAGAATACATTGTGTTGCCTCAGGTCTGCTGCACATCTTTTTAAATTTGATTTGAAATAATCAAATAGACCTACATCTTAAAGTTAAGTAACTTGCTTTGCTTTCATTTGAATCCCAATCAAGATTAGGCTTAGGTATCGAATATCGAGTATTGGTTGAAACCGGGACTATCTTTGCGATTTTCCCGGAATCGTTCAAAAGTTTAAATTTCGATTCCTAGTTTCGATTCCCAGTCCACCAATCGAAGAAGAAACGGCTGAACACCAACGAAGAAGTTTATAGTTCATAGAATTAAAATGGAGAATTTCAGACTATTTCATTCAGAAAGCAGGGTTCCCGCTGATCCTTAAAAAGTCTTAAATACAACTGAATTTTCAAAGAGAGGTATTAAATGTGCGTATAAATGCCAGCGAAAGTAAGAGAGCGAAAGTGATGTCTCCATCCAGTTTTGTGTATTTAAAACGCAATTGTAGGCTATAAGTGACTAGGCTATTAGGGCTACGGGAGGAAGTGTAGTGGTTGCAGAGTGAAGATGTTTTTCACGGTTTTGTTAAAGGTGTGAAAACGGTAATAATACAGTAGGCCTATGTACAAAATAATATGCCTGACGTTTTCGTGGTGTAGCTGAGGCCTGAGAGATAGACAGGTAGCCTACGTGGAATGAGGGAGCCTATGGTAGAATGAGCGGGAGAAAGAGTTGGTAAGCCAGTTAGCGATAGGTTGGCCATATGTTCGAATTTAGGCCGGACATATGGATTTTAAAAGCCCTGTCCGGCGTCCGTGCAGTCTCAAGCCAGATAGTGTTAATTTTGTCACCTATTTTAATTTAGTCTTAGTCTTAGTCTTGTGACGAAATGTCCTTTTTAGTCTTTGTCATATTTAGTCATTCAAATATCATTTTTGTTAGTCAAGTTTTAGTCAACTAAAAGTCTCGTCATTTTAGTCTAGTTTTAGCCATAAGAAAACTAAAGGTATCTTAGTCTTAGTCAGTTTTAGTCAACACATTTTAGTCTTTTTTTATAACAAATTATTTCTGATTACCATTTGAGTCAAATAGTGTTTCACACATCTCAATTTTTCCAACAATATTGTGTGTCCACAGGGCTACTCGTCTGTTATAATTACTCATTCTGATTTTTTGTCAGTCAGTATGTTTACATGCACAGGTAAGTCGAGCTACAGTTATAGCTCGGCTGGGATTTGACCATAGACAGTAAAAGATTTGACTGGATCACTGTCATATTCGTAGACCAGTGTTTCTCAAAGTGTGGTCCGGGAATCACTGGTGGTCCGCAGTTATCTCAAGTGGTCCGTGAGCAGACGTGGTAAAATTATAATATAGATGAGTTGTTTGCAATATTGAACCAACTTGTATGTAAAAACAGTTCTGCAACACTGTCTATGTAAGATATGCCAGTTTAAATCATACAGTATGAATCCACACAATAAGCAAAGTGCAAAGACAATAAGCAAGGTGGTTCAGTGAGTAGGCCTATTGTGTAGACTAATTATAGGCTACTGTTGAAGTAGGTCTAATCTTTTTTTTTTTTTTAGCTAGGTTAGTTAAGTGGTCCTGAAACTGAAAAAAGTTTGAGAAACACTGTCGTAGACCAAAGTATTAATGTTTTACTCCTTCTCGCTAGATGGCTTATATGCGCCAAACACAACACATTCCCCAAACAGACTCTCCATCTTAGCCATAGCTAACTTGCTAGCTTAACTTTCCATATTAGCTTACTTGCTAGCAAACTTTGCATCATCAGTCTAACTAGTTAAATAGTTGACATTACATGATGAACATTTTCGTATGGACATTCTGGTGGATGTTAATTTGTATGAGAGAAGCTTCAAACTTCTGGGTATGTAGCATTGTGGCATAAAGCTTAGGTAGTTAGTTGGTAACTCTGGCAGAAATCTCCAGTGTTCTTGTTCCATGTAGTTTCGTGTTGCAGCCATTAGGGTTGCAGCAACAGCACGTAGACTAGCCTACAGGAAAGCTGTTGCGTATGAACTCATTCGAATATTTTGAAAACATAACAGCTAGATATTCTGTCTTCTCATTTTGTAGACTAAAAATGAAGAGAGATTTTATCTTAGTTCTTATTTCATGCAAAACATTTTAGTCTCTGCTTTTTCACAACAATAATTCATCTTAAGATAGTCTTAGTCAGTGTTTCAGGACATTACTGCCGCCTCGCCATCGCCTCGCCTTAGTCATGAAAAAAAGGTCGCTTGATCTAACATATTTCCTCTTGTCTCGCCTGATCTAAATTAACACTAAAGCCAGACGCCATTTGTTCTCCTCCCATTTGAGTAGCATCGTTTCAATAAACTATGGACGCCAAGACTGCTGGTCAAATTATGTGCAGTGCTTCGCAATCAGGAGGAAATACTGTATATGTTAAGTTGATCTGTTTGCATCTTTCCAGCGCAGGTGTTGCTGGCCTAGCCTAGGGAAGAAAATATCTGTCTGCTATAATAGCCTACCTGTAATATCTGCCAGCAGCTTGCTTGCCAGCGCTTCCCAGTAGGCTAGGCCTACTTCGCAAAAAGTTGTGAATATAACCGCATATTTTTGAATGTCGCATGCATCGCTACATAAAAAAAATATATGCTCATAATACATGCGTTTTTGAGATGAAACCAGCCGTTTTCAGCAGGATCATGCGAGGTGGACCTGTCTCTTAATTAATTTAAAACAAGTCAATGGTTTTACAATGTTTCAGTCAAGCTTTGGTTGGTTTAGATACAACTGGTATGCAAAATGTAAAGTAGTGGATAATTTGCTGTGCTGCATTTTGGACAATAGATGCACATAGTAAATTATATAAAGTAGGCTTATTAAAATATGTAAATAGCTTAGTCTAACTTTGAAAAAAATATTGAAGGGAATCCAGTCCAGTGCACATGTCTTTGGCAAGTAGCCCTAGGCTACTACAGACACAGGTGAAGAACAGCCAGCTTCAAAAGCAAGCAGCCCAGACCCTAAAATTGGGCATTTATAGCTGTGAAGGTAATTCACACACACTTATTTTTCTTTCGCCAAAATATATTTGGTAACTTCTGTAGACATCCAAAATGGGGTGGGGGTTAAAATTAGTAGGGGAAAAAAACTATTGCATAAACAGTCATATATATCTTTTTATCTTTTTGTCATGGTATAGTCTTGATGTCATTTAGATGTCTTGAAAAGGTCTTAAAAAGTCTTTAAATTTGCACTTGGAAAATGTGCAGATACCCTGAGAAAGGCCGTTGGTTAACTAGCTCATTCATTCAACTTTTTTTGACCCTGCCTTTAAAAAAAATCGGAATCGAGAATCGTTAGGAACCGGAATCGAAATAAGAAATCGGAATCGTTCAAATTGAAACGATACCCAACCCTAATCAAGATACACTGGTAATAATTGCTTTATATTGTTAATATGGACTTCTGGAAAGTTCAGAAATGCAATATAATAGAATTTTAATCATGTGATCAAATATGTGATTAATCATGTTTAACTCTAGAAATTCAGCGATTAATCGTGATTAAAAAAATCAAACATATTCGTTTGACAGCCCTAGTTATAATACCACCTAAAAATACCACCTGTTTTGGTTGCCTATAATAACCTGAATAATGTAAATAAATTAGGCTAGACAACGAATGCCTTACTGTGACATTCTACCCAGTGACCGCATTGCTGACCCTGTAAAAAAAAGAAGCGCAGTGTGTGTGTGTGTGTGTGTGTCTTCATAGGTTGCTTGGTTGACCGTGATCTCTTCCCACAGCTGCAAGCACTTCCAGAAAACAAGCCTTGTTTTTTCCCGTCCCTGTCGAATTCTGTGGTGTGCCCTGGGATTTTGAGGAATCCAATGCATGTTTGTATTATTGCATACTTTTTAAAAGCATAAGTAACACAGTATTTTTAATCAGAACGGATTTAGATAGCCAGAAAATGGTTGCTCTACAGCAGCCTAATATGCTACAGATCTATTATGCAGCTCAGTCAGCAACATTTGAGCATGTACCTATCGCTGTCTCAGCCTATAGCCATTCTGTATAGAAAAAATGGCCATAAGAATGTATACCTCTGTTATAGCCTATGCGTATACTGTACCAACTAGATGTACCGCATAGCATTACAACATATGACCGCCAGTCCTGTACATCCATTCCGCCGGGGTAAAATAAATCATATTAATGAATTTGTCTCCATCTTCTACTCAAGGTCTTAAAAGTCTTTAAATTTTTGCACTTGGAAAATGTGCAGATAATAGCCTGACCTGAAAGGCCGTTGGTTAACTAGCTCATTCAAAATATCAAACTTTTTTTGACCCTGCCTTTAAAAAAAATCCTAAACTCCCTGAAAAAAATCGAATCGAATTAGGAACCGGAATCGAAATAAGAAATCGGAATCGTTCAAATTGAAACGATACCCAACCCTAATCAAGATACACTGGTAATAATTGCTTTATATTGTTAATATGGACTTCTGGAAAGTTCAGAAATGCAATATAATAGAATTTTAATCATGTGATCAAATATGTGATTAATCATGTTTAACTCTAGAAATTCAGCGATTAATCGTGATTAAAAAAATCAAACATATTCGTTTGACAGCCCTAGTTATAATACCACCTAAAAATACCACCTGTTTTGGTTGCCTATAATAACCTGAATACGGTAAATAAATTAGGCTAGACAACTGAATGCCTTACTGTGACATTCTACCCAGTGACCGGCATTGCTGACCCTGTAAAAAAAGAAGCGTGTGTGTGTGTGTGTGTGTGTCTTCATAGGTTGCTTGGTTGACCGTAGATCTCTTCCCACAGCTGCAAGCACTTCCAGAAAACAAGCCTTGTTTTTTTCCGTCCCTGTCGACCCTGTGGTGTGCCCTGGGATTTTGAGGAATCCAATGCATGTTTGTATTATTGCATACTTTTTTAAAAGCATAAGTAACACAGTATGTTTAATCAGAACAGATTTAGATAGCCAGAAAATGGTTGCTCTACAGTAGCCTAATATGCTACAGATCTATTATGCAGCTCAGTCAGCAACATTTGAGCATGTACCTATCGCTGTCTCAGCCTATAGCCATTCTGTATAGAAAAAATGTGGCCATAAGAATGTATACCTCTGTTATAGCCTATGTGTATACTGTACCAAACTAGATGTACCGCATAGCATTACAACATATGACCGCCGCTCAGTCCTGTACATCCATTCCGCGAAAATAAATCATATTAATGAATTTGTCTCCATCTTCTACTCCATCCCCCACTCTTGAAACTTTTGTGTATGCTTGTTTGGAATGTGTGTTTGCGGGCCGCACACAAAGTAGCCTACTGGCGCTGCAAAGAGCGAGTGATGTCTCCATCCAGTTTCGTGTATTTAAAACACAGTTGTATAAGTGACTAGGCTGTTAGGCTACGGGAGGAAGTGTAGTGGTTGCAGAGTGAAGATGTTTTTCACGGGTTTGATTAAAGGTGTGAAAACGGTAATACAGTAGGCCTATGTACAAAATAATATGCCTGATGTTTTCGTGGTGTAGCTGAGGCCTGAGAGATAGACAGGTAGCCTACGTGGAATGAGGGAGCCTATGGTAGAATGAGCGGGAGAAAGAGTTGGTAAGCCAGTTAGCGATAGGTTGGCCATATGTTCGAATTTAGGCCGGACATATGGATTTTAAAAGCCCTGTCCGGCGTCCGGCGCAGTCTTTTTGGAGTTGCGCTTGGCATAGTCTTTGCTCGGACGCAGCATCGTTTCACAAACTATGGACGCGAAGACTGCTGGTCAAATTATGTGCAGTGCTTTGCAATCAGGAGGAAATACTGTATATGTTAATTTGATCTGTTTGCATCTTTCCAGCGTGTGTTGCTGGCCTAGCCTAGGGAAGAAAATATCTGTCTAAGTTATAATAGCCTACCTGTAATATCTGCCAGCAGCTTGCTTGCCAGCGTTTCCCATAGGCTAGGCCTACTTCGCAAAAGTTGTGAAATATAACCGCATATTTTTTGAATGTCGGAGACTGCTACATCTAGGTCTTAGAAAGTCTTTAAATTTGCACTTGGAAAATGTGCAGATACCCTGAGAAAGACCGTTGGTTAGCTAGCTCATTTAAAATATCCTAAACTTTTTTTGACCCTGCCTTTAAAAAAATCGGAATCGAGAATCGTTAGGAACCGGAATCGAAATAAGAAATCAGAATCGTTCAAATTGAAACGATACCCAACCCTAATCAAGATACACTGGTAATAATTGCTTTATATTGTTAATATGGACTTCTGGAAAGTTCAGAAATGCAAAATAATAAAATTTTAATCATGTGATCAAATATGTGATTAATAATGTTTAACTCTTGAAATTCAGCGATTAATCGTAATTAAAAATCAAACATATTCGTTTGACAGCCCTAGTTATAATACCACCTAAAAATACCACCTGTTTTGGTTGCCTATAGTAACCTGAATACGGTAAATAAATTAGGCTAGACAATAGGCCTTTATCACTGCAGCCAAAGTAGGAAGTGAACAGCCCTGTTCCTGTGTGAGCACAGGTGTTTCTAATTAAGTGTCAGATTCGGTCACAGTTACTTCAACCAGAGGCCTCGTTAATGTTTTTAGGAACACCTGTGGTTTGCCTGCCAACAGGAAATTCAACAGCCCTGCTTCAGCTGCCTGTGGGCTGCCGTGATAAAGGCCTATTGAATGCCTTACTGTGACATTCTACCCAGTGACCGGCACTGCTGACCCTGTAAAAAAAGAAGAAGCGTGTGTGTGTGTGTGTGTGTGTGTGTGTGTGTGTGTGTCTTCATAGGTTGCTTGGTTGACCGTAGGTCTCTTCCCACAGCTGCAAGCACTTCCAGAGAACAAGCCTTGTTTTTTTCGTCCCTGTCATAACACCACTCTTCAGGGTTTTGGCCAAGTAAGAAAATGGCTGTTTCTCAAAGTCAATGTGGGATCCTTCAAGGCTATTATTTGAAGGATGTTACATCATCATGTCCTACCAAAGTACTGTTCCAATGTCAAGCATCTATCAAAGTCAACCAAATTCTACCAAGGCTGAAGTCCTTCATTTTGCCGAATTTTCGAGAATGCATGTGCACAGGGCTGTAACGATACACCAACCTCACGATTCGGTTTGTATCACGATTTTTGACCCACGGTTCGATACGAATCTCGATTTTTCTTTTTTTGGGGGGGGGCTAGACATTTTATTAAATAAAATTTGAATAGCCTCCACTATAGCAGTTCACTATTTAAATGTAAACATTGTCTTATTGTTACTATGTAAAGTAGCCTAAATGAAATATGGGCTCAGGTCATTATTTTTAACTGTGGCCCATTGAATCATGTAAAGAAGGCTCGATTGTGTGCACAGTGAAGTGCACTCCAAGTTGTTTCATGTTCTGGGACAGCCTGATGAGTGGTAGGAATTTAATTATGACAGGGAGTAAAAAAACAAAGGCTTATTCTCTGGAAGTCACCTGCAGCTGTGGGAAGAGATTTGGAGGTGCGGTCACATGTGACAATAGATTTAATAGGTAATTGGTGAAATTAATTTTTATAAACCAGTGACAGCGCAGTGAGAGTGATAAGCAACCGGCAGGGGGGAAATATGTGACAGTGACGACATTGGCGCCAAAGATTGTAAATAGACAAATGGACATTTGGCGAGAGAGACCTGAGGAAAATGAACAAAACTCACAACGCCAGTGCGTGGATATCTCAATCGCAAAATTAAACAATATTTCTATGGGGCGCCTACCATGGACTAGGCTGGGTGAACTCAGCCTGATCTGCCGGTGATTCCTTTTCGATTTCTTAAAAGATTGACCTTGGTCTGGCGAAAGCCAGACTAACCATGGACCTCTTAGTTGCAAAATGCAAGGGAACATGAATCAGCATATTATTTGCACAAACAATAATGGACAGAAGCTCTTCAACTTGGCCCGTTAAAATGTGTATGAACAGTCTAGCAACACATTTCATGAAGGCCCTTTTGGACATGTCAGTTATTTGCACCACTGGGTAAAACGGCATTTTGTTTTATACTACTGGTATTTAATTTGTGCATTGACAATAAAGCTGAATATCATATGAACTAGATGACTAAACTTATGCATATGTAGAAGAAGAAACGTTCAAAATCCATGACATGACCTCTCTTCTTGATAGCTGTTGAAAACTGCATGGAACTGACAGGGATTGTTTTGTTGAATAATAAATAAATAAATACATTATGCTGCTACCTTCTGCTTTTCCCAAATACAATGTATGTATGGTGTGAGTGACCTTTCATCAATCCAGCTGCAATGGATATACTGTGATGAACTGCACTTGTGATTGTTTAGAGATGTTAAAGGTTTTATAACAATGCTACAAATGTTTTGGCTATTCTACAATCTATTCACCTTTGCAGCGCCAGTAGGCTACTTTCTGTGCAGCCGCACACACACACACACAGGCATGCCAAACAAGCATACAGGAAAGTTTCAAGAGTGGGGGATGGAGTAAAAGATGGAGACAAATTGATTAGTGTGATTTATTTTCGCGGAACAGATGTACAGGACTGAGCGGCGGTCATATTTTGTAACGCTATGCGGTACATCTAGTTATTATTATTTTGGACAATGGATATGGGTATTGAAGTTTATGTGATCTGCGCGAGACACTGCGTTGCGTTCGTTAAGTAGATTAGGACACTGCAATATCTTTTGTTTTGACATGTCAGAGGTATCTGCAACTACGTGTTACATGACGGTGCGATGCTGCAAGAATAAGGATGTTTTGTTGGTTATTTTCACTTAATAAATTAAGCAAAATTTGAAAAAGAAATACCCAGGGTATGACCTCAGTTTCCTCTATGGTAGATACGGCCATGCACAAGAGCCTATGCAGATTGAGGCCTTAGCCAGTGTACTAACCTAAGGAGACAGAATGGTGCCTTCTTATTCTGGCTATAGGGAACGTTGACCCGTAAACTAGCAAATCTGTGGTTTACTGTTTACAGCGCATTGTTTGGTGGCAGGCTGTGGCATGGTCTGGATTAGTGAGACTAGAGCACAGGGACGTCATTAGGATGTCTCAACATCAGGTGCTTAGCCCAGCCCAGAAATTTTGTCACCCATAACATTAATAGGTTTGCTACCTTGTAACAAGGCCTAGCCCATGTTTATGTACATACTGCATATACAGCATAGGCTATACATAAAAACGATATACAGTAGAGCAGAGGCGATTGCAGGGGAAGCTCAGCCTCCTCTAAAATATCACGGAAAATCGCATCAAATAATACTGTATTACATTAGCCTACTATTCCAACTAGAACCATGCTAAAAACGTTTTCAACTTCATGGCTAGTTTGTTCAGAAATAAGATTTTGCTGGTCATTTATCGTGATTTCACACCCATAATACATTGCTGTGACGACACGATCCATCAAAAAAACATGCAAAAAACCCATAGACGCTTGGCTTCACTGGACTTTCAATGGCACTAGAGTGGGCTGATCTCAGTGCAGAAAAGCTAGACGTTTATTGGACAAGAGCCACAAAATCGTCAGGGAAGTGGCGTCTCTGGGAGTGAATGGGACAGTGGGATGGACCGGACGCCGAGCTTATATACGATATTTGGAGGAACCGTCATAGAGGTTGGACTCTTTTTGATTGACAGCATATGTCGCAATCTGAGAGGAAGTGTTTCAAGTAACGGTGCTGATCAACTAGCACTACACAACATTCTGTCGTGTTACACTCCACTCTATTCCTATGGGTGACGTCAAGCGACTTTAACACGCCTGTAAAGCATTCCGGGAAATATATTCACTAACCTGTTTTCACATTTCATTTATAAGATGTTACAAAATGGCGTAATGTGGTCAAATATTCTCCATAGTATACATTTGCTAAATAAATAATATTTGCCGGAAAATACTTCAAGACATCTATACCTCAGGATGGACCCCATAGACATAATATACATAGACGCCGCATTGGCTGCTGGAAACAAGAAATGCGGCCGCCATCTTGGACCTGTCATACTCCTCATTGCGTTGCAGCAGAAAACACAAGATGACAGCACTGTGCAGCATGTTCCTGCTCAAATCGGGCGGACCATACTGGGGATTTACTTTTCACAAGTAAGATTTAACATTACCGTACTATTGGTTGTATTTTGTATTTTCGAACAATGTGGCCTGTATCATAGCTACATGTATGACCTTTGCAGCAAAAAAAAACGCGTGAAAATCTGTTCGGTATTCAGTGAGATATGATTAATTAAGTGTGCTGACAGCTCATTGCACCGGCCAAACAGATTACACTGAGTGGAGTGGATGACCGGTCCAAGATGGCGGCTTCAAATCTCGTCAGCGCTAGTAGGGAGCAGCGGTCGATGCGGCGTCTATGTATATTATGTCTATGATGGACCCCATGTAACAAAGGGCAGACTCTAGATCAGTCTGATTGCTTGCCTCCAACCAGCCAATCAGAGAGCACGCTGCTCTCCGGGACTTCAGAACGTTGGCCTTGTTAATATACAGAAGGTGAAGAAAGTTCTGGAGATAGCGAGGAAGCTGAGGTTGAGTGACTGTGTCTGCTGTTAATTGACTGTTATACATATAGTGTTTCAATGTGTATTTCCTACTTGTGTGCGTTCAGTAACAAGTGAGTATCTGTTTTATGTTCTGTGTATTGTATCAAGTAATTTAAGATGCCTGTTCAAACATGCTATTCCTGTAGCCCAATTACATGCCTGCAGGTAGGCCTGCTTTAAAAATAGGATAGGGAAAAACATAATTCCAGGGGTCCGTTGCACAAAAGCAGAATTAAAGGAGAATTCCGGTGTGATATTGACCTAAAGTGTATTGAAACATGATACCGAGTGTGAACGTATGTCTCATAGCCCATCTCGGCTTGTCCCCTGCACTCCAAAATCTGGCGCTAGTTAGCCGATGCTACCAACAGCTTTTTCAATAGTGGTGCCGCATCGGGCTAGCCATGCAAATAAATCACTGTTTTACACCCATTTACGAGGCTCAATGTATCTCCACACTTCATTGGTAGACTTCCGAGGGCCCTGACATTTAAAAAAAGACATTGAGAACTTTGAAAAAGCACTGGTAGTTTACTTACAAGACGATTTATACAGACAGTATCTTCAATGGTTTAGCGTTTGCAGCCATCTTGAATTTAGTCACGATAAGTCGAGCAACGAGTAAGAATGAACAGGTATGATAAGGGATCAGATTCCAAAAATAATTCAGTGGAAATGCATGGATTCCAGTTTCTTCCAGTAGCAGCAATACTTATAAGCAAGACTTATCGTGACTAAATTCAAGATGGCTGCAAATGTTAAACTTTGTGAAGATACTGTCTGTATAAATCGTCTTGTAAGTAAACTACCAGTGCTTTTTCAAAGTTCTCAATGTCTCGTTTTAAATGTCAGGGCCCTCTGAAGTCTACCAATGAAGTGTGGAGATACATTGAGCCTCGTAAATGGGTGTAAAACAGTGATTTATTTGCATGGCTAGCCCGATGCCGAAGCACCACTACTGAAAAAGCTGTTGGTAGCATCGGCTAACTAGCGCCAGATTTTGGAGTGCAGGGGACAAGTCGAGATGGGCTATGAGACATACGTTCACACTTGGTATCATGTTTCAATACACTTTAGGTCAATATCACACCGGAATTCTCCTTTAAGACATCCGGGATAAGTTACTGAGCTGCGCTCAATGAATCCAAAACAAGAGCGTACAGGCTTAATTGGTTGCACAACGAGCAAGCCAGGATGAGCAGACACGGATTCACCAAGCCAGGTGAAACCTATCCTGGATAAGTGCGCGCTCACGGCTCCCTCAAATAGACCCTGCCACCGATCACAGATTCACTGATTCACCATGGCAACTAGAGGGGCTTCATTGCTTCTTCTACGGTGTGAAGTAGGTAGCGATAGCCTTTTCACCACAGCAACAAACAGCAACACCTCTGTTTAGGAGAATATTGCAACTAGTGCCGCGACCACCATGCGCAAAATGGTTAGGCACTCCCGTGACGTCATATTGTCGCATGACAGGTCAGGAATGGTGAGTATGTGTAGTGGGCAGTGGAATAACTATTGGTTTCCATTTGTGGTGACTGCTGACTGAGATAAGGGATGAGATGAAATAGATCCTGGAACTTAGCCTGGTCTGGAGCAGGCTAGCTCCACAGAATAAATCGCCATGGTAACTTATACCATAACATATCCTGCTGCCCCCATCCCACTTTTGTGCAACTGGATCACGGATAAATTGAGCCAGGATAACCAAGATATCCCGGCTTAATCCCTTATCCTAGTTTTGTGCAAAAGGCCCCAGGTAAGCATTCAATAATGAATAGGCCTACAGATAATATAATAATATAATAAATGTGAAGTGAGCAGAATTTAGGCATGGCTGCATGTGACATTTTTTACAAATCAAAATGGCATAATCCTAACAGCTGTTTTGAGTCAAGGCTATACTGTATGCTTAGCCTATTAAATAACTTGATGATAGAGAAAACAAACCATTTTGTGGAATGATGCATCATATGAAATTTGCAACGGTGTGACTCAAAAACAGTCTCTGGTGGCCTGTAAGTTACATCACTCTCTGTCTGCCACTCGTTGCTTGTCGCTGGTTATGCTTTGTGTCTCTGGCATTCTGAGACGTTCTTTAATTCGGGACCATCATCGCTCTTTTCAATTTAGGACATTGCAGTTGGAACTGTCGCTTTGCTTATTCAAAGTCTAAAGACAGGCCAAAGTAGCCTGGGCTATTCATATGCCTGCCACTTGTTGCTTGTTGCTGGTTATGCTTTGCATGTGTGGCATTCTGAGACGTCCTTTAATTCGGGACCATCATCGCTCTTTTCAATTTAGGACATTGCAGTTGGAACTGTCGCTTGCTTATTCAAAGTCTAAAGACAGGCCAAAGTAGCCTGGGCTATTCATATGAGTGACATCACACTCTGCCTGCCACTTGTTGCTTGTTGCTGGTTATGCTTTGCATGTGTGGCATTCTGAGACGTCCTTTAATTCGGGACCATCATCGCTCTTTTCAATTTAGGACATTGCAGTTGGAACTGTCGTTTGCTTATTCAAAGTCTAAAGACAGGCCAAAGTAGCCTGGGCTATTCATATGAGTGACATCACACTCTGCCTGCCACTTGTTGCTTGTTGCTGGTTATGCTTTGCATGTGTGGCATTCTGAGACGTCCTTTAATTCGGGACCATCATCGCTCTTTTCAATTTAGGACATTGCAGTTGGAACTGTCGCTTGCTTATTCAAAGTCTAAAGACAGGCCAAAGTAGCCTGGGCTATTCATATGAGTGACATCACACTCTGCCTGCCACTTGTTGCTTGTTGCTGGTTATGCTTTGCATGTGTGGCATTCTGAGACGTCCTTTAATTCGGGACCATCATCGCTCTTTTCAATTTAGGACATTGCAGTTGGAACTGTCGTTTGCTTATTCAAAGTCTAAAGACAGGCCAAAGTAGCCTGGGCTATTCATATGAGTGACATCACACTCTGCCTGCCACTTGTTGCTTGTTGCTGGTTATGCTTTGCATGTGTGGCATTCTGAGACGTCCTTTAATTCGGGACCATCATCGCTCTTTTCAATTTAGGACATTGCAGTTGGAACTGTCGCTTGCTTATTCAAAGTCTAAAGACAGGCCAAATTGTAGCTGGTTATGCTTTTCTGCGTCTCTGGCATTCTGAGGCGTTCGTCCCGGGACCATCATGCGCTCTTTTTCAATTTAGGACATTTGCAGTTGGAACTGCCAAAGTAGCCTGGGCTATTCATATGAGTGACATCACACTCTGCCTGCCACTTGTTGCTTGTTGCTGGTTATGCTTTGCATGTGTGGCATTCTGAGACGTCCTTTAATTCGGGACCATTATCGCTCGTTTCAATTTAGGACCTGCAGTTGGAATTGTCGTTTGCTTATTCAAAGTCTAAAGACAGTCCAAAGTAGCCTCTATTCGAAGTGTCCGTTTATTGCACATCATTTTGAAGAGCCACTGCATACCTGTGTGTGTTGGCGTGTTGTTACAAAAGTTCACTTTATTGTTGAGGTCAGACATGTTAGTTTTTACCTGTATAACCTACACTGATCCAGTTGTGCCAAAGCCCTGCTTCTATCCTCACTGGTAGCTTACAGTACAGCGGTGTGTGGGAGGGGGAGTGGCTAGCGGCGAAAGCCAATGTGCTTCTTTTACCAATAGGCTATCTTTTGCATTTCTCATTCAAACAACGTCAAATTTGGCACTACACTTACTCAGGCCCATAGCAAGACACCTGCCAAGTTTGAAATCAGTCAAACGGTCAGCGAGATATGCATGCCTGCCACAGACACACAGACATCCGGACACACAGACGCTTCTTGATTTATAGATAGATATCGCATAAGCGTGAGGCACGCGATTCGCGCGTGCATTTTACCGTGAGTGCATGTTTACAGCGAGTGTGTGGGATTGTTCAGGATTGTGGGTAATGAAGTACTTATCCAAGAGATCGCGAATAAAAGCAGAGCACGTCTACGGAGAGCCCCACTCTCTATTAATCCCATACAAACCGAATTTGGCTGCAGTTCACCCAAGTTCACCTAGATGGCGATCGCGGGCGAGTCCAAAATACATGGGGTCCTATGGAGCTACATGGCTACATGTATTGTTTTCACCTATTTAACAACTGAAACCCTCAGATTTTATTTTATTTTTCGCAAAATGGATATGGATTCTCAATCAAAAGTGAAATAATCCGGGAGTCATGTCCTTTCGTTTTCTTACAGGTTGGGTTGTTGTTGCCCATAACACGCTAGCATTGATGCTATGCTATGCTATGATCATGCTAATGAATAACGTCATTGACACGTTTGAAAGGCTTTTTAGAACAATTAAGTGACTTTAAAAAATATAATACTCAACAAAGTGTATTGTCTTTGCCTCCCCTTTCGAATACAATATTCAAATTACTTGAAAAAAAAAAAAATTATATCCCGAGAAAAAGTGGATTTTGAGGGGTACAGCTCCATAGACCTCCATTCATTCTGACTCGCTCCAGCGCTAGATGCAGTACCACACCGAAGCTGCCCGAGAGTGAAGGTTCTCCCCTTATTAGACATTCTCTGATAGAAGGCATTTATCTCAAAACAAGGTTAGTGCCCCATGAACTCTTAGTGTCTATAGGAGCATATACAATCGCTTAGTCATTTCTAGAGGGATAGAAGTCACAGACTTATCAGTAAATGATATAAATATGTCTGATCATCATTGTGTATCTTTTAATATAGTACTACATACCCCAAAAATTCATCCCGAAATTGCAATCAAATCGCGACTTTGACATTAGAGCAGAACAGCAGTTCATAGCTCTTATAGACTCCATAAATTTAGATATTTTACATCATCCCATTGATCAAATGGTAGAGGCTCTCAAGGGTGAATTAGGCGCTCTGCTTGACAGTGTGGCACCCTTAAAAACTAAAAAAAGGCCCTGTAGCAAACCTACACCTTGGATGAACGAAAATATCCATGATTTAAAAAGATCATGTAGAAAAGCTGAGAGAACATGGAGAAAAACTAAGTTACAGGTTCACCGTGCCATTCTAAAAGAAAAAATAGCCAATTATAATAGAGCTATTCGAATGAGAGGAGGAACCACTTCTCTAAGGTAATTGCTGAAAACAGTGGAAACTCTAGGGTGTTGTTCTCTACCATTGATAGGCTATTGCATCAAACACCTTTTGATACACTCAGTAAGGCATCCTCTCTAAGATGAAGAATTTGCAGACTTCTTCAAAACAAAGTCATTTCTATAAGGGAGGCTATTGGTAACACAAGTAATATGGTTGATAGTACACCCAAAAACAGCCCCCAAAATTAAGGTCCTTTAGCTACTCAATCTGAGCTTGGTAAAATTATAACTCAAACCGCCCTCAACATGTGTTTTAGATCCAATCCCTACTAGATTCCTCAAAAGTATATGATAGCTTAGCTCCCTTTATTCTCAAGGTAATAAATACCTCATTAGAAACAGGTATATTTCCAACTGCTTTTAAAACCGCTGTTGTGAAACCTTTACTTAAAAAGTCAAATTTTGACCATACAAATCTGAGCAACTACAGGCCTATATCAAATCTACCGTGGGCCCTGGTTGAATTGACGTGGAATGACCCTTGTTCTTTTAGCTGCAGGTTTTCAGTTGCTGTCATGTCCAAAGCCATAGGGTCTGGGACAGAAGAATCGTGGTCCACCACTGCAGTGCACTCCATAGGTTGTTCATCAGAGGGCTCGTCAAAGGACTCCGGTCTGACAATACGGTCCCACACACTGGCTCTTGGTGGGGGATTTTGAAGTTGTTCCATTTAGACAACACAGGGACAACTCCCTTCTTCAAACGTCTTTTCCCACCTTCTGATTTAGCCTCAGATATGTCCCGGGGAGAAAGTGATGGCTGCACACTTTGCTGTGTGAAGTCAAAACAAACTGATCCCGCCGAATTACTAGCCATCGTCGCCAGAGTTTCGTCTCGTGGAAAAGCATGAAAACTGAGTCCAGCGCTATATGTTGAAGACGCAGTGCACTCCGGAACACAACAGTGTTCGTGGTACTGCTTCTGTTGTTTTTGAAAAGCAAATTTCTTGGCCTGCGGTCCCATCATTATTTCGCCTGTCTGCCAGAGTCCGCCATTGTAAACAGAACGTACCGGAAGCTGGCGGAAGTAGCGTACCCGTATCATTTGACACCACAGCGAACGTTCTACTGACGTGCATAGAGCCTTGCTTGAGTTCATTATGACAGTATCAAATGAAACCTTTAATTGGCAACATTCTAATCACATACAAATGTGATTTATTTTTTCACCTATATCCTATACTGCTATTATGCCTATAGATAGATAGATACATAGTGGAATGGTATATGGTAAATAATATGATAAAGAGAAATTTAATAAGGAACCCCTTTAAAAACACCACACAAGCATTTGTCTCAACAATGTTTTCCTTTTTTAATGTCATGTCTCGATGGCTGTGTATGTCCAGGCTAACAGTCTCCTGAGCAAGAGCAAAGATCAGTGCACTTGAGGTCCGCCTTTTTGCACCTGCAACCCATACACCCTTTTTTGCAGCCACAATTGTTGTTCATAACAGCTGTGGGGAGTCTCTGGAAGAGTGGTCTAGAGTGGCTGCCATCCTGTCTCATCCTTCACCCATACTTTGGCCTATAGGGCACTGACTGGATCTGCTCCCATCTTAATTCACCTTCGACTCCCTACGGATACAGGAGTCAGTATGTCTGTAGGCCCCTATGTGTCATTCCTATGTCTGTGTGACCATGTATGTGCCATCCTGTGCCTGTGACCATGTAGGATGAAAAGCGGTATGGAAAATGTGAAAAAGAATTTCCCTAAGGGGACAACTAATAAACTAACTAACTAACTAGCCATCTGTGGATTTCTGCAATAAACCTGTTGGAAGAACATTTTGGTGTGCACATTCTGACCGATGCCCCTCAGTGGCCACAGTTTTAAGTTGAACTCAAGTTCTAGTTAATGTCCATTAGAACACCCCAGGTTGGAAAATATCCTTAAAATGAAGTTGAGTGTAATTATTCATTGTTTGTTTAACTTGAGTTCCTGAATTGAGTTTGTAACTATTCCAACTCCATTGATCTGTGTTGAGTAGTATTGCTTGGCCTGGGCCTTGTGTTATATACAGTAACAAATGTTGTGCAAATTTGCAGCATAAATGCAGACTGAGCAGGAAAATCTTAAGCAATATCAAACAGAAACAGGCCCATGGGCAAAGCACATGCAGGAAGGAACAACCATTGCATGTACAAGAGTATGTGCTGTTTGACCCCTAGCTACCCATGAACTCCACTTGGCTCACCAATAAAAACATTGTTTTATTAGAACGCTCCGCTGTTAGAATGTTATAAGACAAAATCCTGTACCAACACATCCTGGATCAAGGTATCAAGTGTCTGTATTTTCAGTTTACTTAGGGGTGGGCAAACTAGGGATCCGGCCCGCCGAGCATTTAATTAGGTTATCAGGCTGCTCCCTATTTTTTCCTGCGATAGAAACAACATTGGTTAGCTTTACTGCAAACTCTTTTTAGAGATTGTTTACAATGTCAATGCCAAAACATCATGTTACATAGACATGAAACTCTTTGTTATCTCTTTTGCAGCAGATCTAACTTGAACGTTATGCCAGAGTTATGCTACTCCATTTAATTGGGAACGCGTCTCAGTGTGCACGATAGGGAGAGAAAGCGACAGGTTCCAGCTGGCTTGTCATTGTTGATAATTGATATTTCCTTCTTATAAGAAACTTTTAAAAGGAAAATCAAATGAATAGGAATCACCTGGTTAGTTTTTCTGGTCGTAATGATCACTATTTATCAGTTCATAATTTCTAATAAAGGTTTTATATAATCTCAGAGGAGCCTTGTATAATCAGTGTGAGTCTGATTAGAACCTCTGATCTTTGTTCAAGATGTTGTGGCCAATTTTATGCAATAATTACTAAATGTTAATAATAATATTGAAATACTTGCTAATAAACGTCATCACCAACTGAGCCACAGCATCCACTCTAAGGCCCTCAACCCACATCCACAAGGAAGATAAATAAACATTCCCATGAAGTCCTTGTGGGAAATTTCAAAAATCGTCCCAGCTAATGCACTTGAGCCAGAAGAGTAACCAATCCCTTGCAATAAACATGGAGGCGAGATGTCTTTACTGTTGTTAGTCCCATGGCAAATCGGTGTCGAGATGCCACTAGTTGTAGTTGTCATAACTTATCTCAGTTTTGTGGAAGACACAATAGTTCATCAGATGTGACATGCTTGTAATCTACTGTGACAAATGTTTTGAAAGCTATTGTTACACTTACTAATGATATTATACTGTATACTATTTGTGTAAACTCTTGAACCAACATGACACATTTATCTAAAGAAAATCGTCTTATTAAACCCTCAGCAATTGGTTTTGCAAAATCATATAAATCTAAGAAATCTAAGATATAGGCATCAGATAGTTAGGTTTATTACACATAATAGCTGTTTACACATTTACGTTATTTGCAAATCTATTCTTCCTTTTGCTTTGGTTTTCACCAGAGGTAAGCTTATTGTAAATAAATAATAATATGGTGGTGTTTGGGGAGTTATTTGTTCAAACACCTCCATCTAGTGGTCAAACAACCCAACAACAGCCTACATTTACATAATGGAACCCTTGTCGCCTGTTGAATGGGTGAAATGAAAATAGGGTGACACACGATTTCAGTTTTTTTTCAACTGCAAACTGATGGTAATTTTGATACCACAGATGAATAGAGACCCAGTCAGACCAATAGTATGAAAAATCAGGAACAGAGTTTATTTACAATGATGCGCATCAAGGGAGAAACAGCATGACTTCACCTAAAGATCCATCAGCTGCTCTAACTAGACAAGGAAATAGTTAGGGTTTAAGTATCCTTCCAGGCTGACGGGAGATGGCGTTGGTCATCCCATCTCACGTGGACTATACACTGAATCAGACTCTGATTAGTGGCAACCTGGCAATCCAGAGCAGATAGCTACTGACACAGCCATACAGAACAGTGAAACACTGCAAAGTCATAATATTCCGGCTTATCTCTAAATACAGTCACTCACACAGATATACACAGGGACAGTACAGAAATCGTACAGTCATTACATAGAATCATACTTTTAGTGTCAAAGTGACCCACTAATGAGAAGGACATAATGCAGAACATTAAACCACATATTGGAATATTGGACATAATGTTCTATTCCACTTTCTCTCAGTACACATTACATCTTTGTCACACAATTTTCTAAACATGTATTTTAAACCTTAACCCCACACCAAATCTGCAAAACCATACTCTAATTGGGGGCCAAGCAGCGAAGCTGCGAGGCAAC
This sequence comes from Alosa alosa, assembly GCF_017589495.1. NCBI lineage: Eukaryota > Metazoa > Chordata > Actinopteri > Clupeiformes > Clupeidae > Alosa > Alosa alosa. Next base: position 14,586,353 of record NC_063212.1, read on the forward strand.
CCACAGTGATTCTACGTTTTCTTAATATTATAACGAAACGCTCATTTGCCATTGAACCATACAGTAAAAAGTTGGGAAATTTGGCACATTGATTCGGTACAGTAATATGATTAATTTCACTAAGTTTCATGTCAAGTGCTCTAGCGCAACCATTGTGTTAAATTTTGCATTACATCTATGCGGTTAACGTTTCAACCGTACACATTGAGGTATATTTGGAATCCTTGGATGAAGCCGAACTCAACGCACCCCATGAAGTCAATTTCCACCATATTGGACCTTACGCCATATTGGATTTCATCAAAAACACTTAAAAGTTTTCACAGGTCACAAAATGTGTCCGATTTTCACGAAACTTGACATAGATCATCGTCAGACCATGACTCATAAAGGCATTGCTTTTTGGAGCCATATTCAAAACCTGTCGGCCGTCACGACCAATCAAGTTTGGTGGCAAAGCCTGTAACGGGTGATGTGTTTGGAATTAAAACCTACTAGTGGTGTCTGTTAATACTGTGGGAGGTCCTAAATCCGACAGATGTGAATTTGTGACGTCAACATAATTGATCCGGCTGCCATATTGGATTTAATCAAAAACCCTTAAAAGTTTTCACAGGTCACAAATTTTATCCGATTGTCACGAAACTTGACGCAGATGATCGTCATACCATGATTCACAAACGTATTGCTTTTTGGACCTATATTCAAAACCCGTTTCCTGTGACGACCAATTAAGTTTGGCGGTAAAGCCGCCAAACAGGAAGTGAAGTGATATCTCAGCAAGGCTTTCACTTATCAAAACCAAACTCGGTATATGGACTCACAAGCCAATTAGGAGGACGCCCAAGACATTTGGTACATTTTGACCACTGTGTGGTGCTATAATCACAGGAAGTATAGTCATGTTTCAGCAACGCTTTGACATAAAAAAAAAACAAAGTCAGTACATGGGGTCAGGACCCAATAAGGAGGAGGCTCAATAAATTTAATGACCTTTGACCACTAGGAGGGCGCTATAATCACAGGAAGTGGGCTCATATTTCAGCAATGCTTTCACGTATCGAAACCAAACTTAGTATATGGACTTGGGACCTTAGGACACAAAATAAATTTGGTGACTTTCAACCACTAGAGCGGCGCTAGAGTAACAGAAGTTTAGGTCATATCTCAGCAATGCTTTCACGTATCAAAACCAAACTTGGTTCATGGACTCAAGACCACATCCTGAGGACACACAATAATGTTAGCAACCTTATACATTAGCAACCAATGTTAGCAACCAAGATCAATATATTTAGTGACCTTTGAACACTAGGGGCGCTATAATTATCAACACTTTCTCGTATTGACACCAAACTTGGTATGTGGTCTCATGACTACAACCTGAGGACACACAATAAATTTGGTGATGTTTGAGGTATGCACATGTATATACACGGAGGTTTATCTGTGTATATGTGTGTGGTGGGTCGGATGGGAGGTTAATTAGGTGTGTGTATAATGTAGCAACATTGTGTTACCATGACAACTCCTGCTCAACTGCTTGGCCCCCCTCATTGCTGCTTGCAGCTATATTTCTAATTCAATGTTCAATGTCCTATGTTTGCAAAACACCACACACAATTTTCTACCTAACACACAAAAAAAATCTAACAGAAAGTAACTTTACGCTTTTCATACACAGGCTATCAAAATGCCACAATTCACCACTTATTCACTCTCCTTAATGTACAAACACTCATTACTTTACTGAACACCATCCGATCATTGCCTTAGTATAGTCCTATGAATAGATATTTATATAAATTTAGGTATATACCTTTTCAATCTGATTTCAATCAGATTTTCAGATGAAATGTCCAGAACCAATGCAGATACTTTGAAATGAAAATTAATTGGACTTTAGCATAATGTTCTACAAAAACTTGACTTTACGTAAAACTTGTCTTTTGTCCCCAAATTACCATTAGCTCAATGTTGTTTCCTGTGCCTCTGGAAATGCCTTAGGAATAAACATGTTTGTTGCTGCCCCCTCCTTTTTTTCTTGTTGGCTGTAAAGTATTGTATTCACAACAGCAAATTATTTGGCAAAAAATCACTAGTTTTTGGTTTCAATATTGCTTGTGACATTTTGCTGGATATTTGAGACATTTTGGATTTGGATTCTGGTGAGAAATTGTGGGTTTTGTGTGTAGAGTTAGACACATAGTTTTGAAAATGTGTGTAAACAGTTGTAAAAAACTGGATATGTCAAGTCAAATCAATTTATTTATATAGTACATTTAATGCAACTTAAGTGTACCCAAATTCAAACAAATGATTTACAAACATGAGGCATTCCATGAGTTAGGAATCAGGAGTGGGGTATCCAACCACAAACCCACTAAAGACTTTTTATTGCTAGTAATCACTCTGCATATTGCATTGAATTATCCAACATGAACATTCCATTAATTCATACAGAGTCGGAGCCACGGGGTAGCCAGTGGTAGCCATGGCCACCACCACAGGTCACTCACTGGCCACCCCCACAACTGGGACATTATTTTGGTGCCACTTAAATCTAAATACAAATAAAAGACATCAGAAAGAAAAATAAAAGACATCGCTGCATGTCATGAGTCATCTCTAACGTCTTGCTCTGATAGCACCACATCATATACAGTTAGCTAACATAAACATTTCAAGATGTAAGCTTAAAGCAGAGGAGTGCACCATATAGGCTAGCAGATCTGTTTGACAGCTTGCGTGGCCCGATATGCCAAGCAGCCTACTTTAAAGCAATAGATGCTGTTGTCAAAATCTAGGAATAACCACACACAAGCAAAAGGCTATGAAACAACATCAACAGCCTAGTTTACACAAAAAGCTTGCTAATGCCGTAACTGGCATCTATTTGAAATGTTATCAGCAAAGTTGTAGCCTAACGTGAAAATGTCTCTTTTGTTTCACAGTGTGTTCAAAACTATAAAATGGCATTATGACATTCATCTTTCATTTGCATGAGGCCCATATAGCATCACAATGAATTTGAAGATCATGCTAAAAGTTTGTAAGAACATAAATATGTAGGTTACAAACATACAGTACCTCTGTATTGATCACCCTGAGCTGTGAAAGGGCTTATGGCGTTATTTTAGTGCCAAATATCGAGAGCTCAGGGAAACATCTTCACGAGCAAATAATATTAATTTACACATGCAGATGTTGTTATTATCAATGAGGAGTCCAGTGAGGTGTACATTTTGGAGGTAGGCTGCATACGTTACTTAGATTGAGTAACGTAACGGAATACGTTACAAATTACATTTTTGGGCATGTATTCTTTATTCTGTAACAGATGGTGAGGGTGGCGCAAATCGAGGTCAGGGGTACGCAATGCACTTTTCATTACCGTTATGCATTCAAATGTATAGATATTGTAAAGATTCAATTTCTTAGACATGGTTTTGTTCATTATGTTTTAATATGTTCCTGAATTGTGTACAGTTTGTGTCTTTGTTGACAATTGATTAATAACACATTAATTATTTGAAAAATAAAACTCTACAATACATGACATATATTGGTAATGAGACTTAATTAATTTAAAATAGAATAAAAAATATGTAAAACATTAATTTTAACGCACTGCACTGTTCATTTGATGTGCTCATTTCGGTAAATGGAAAAAAAAGTCTGCAATTTTTTTGCTAATTTATGGTTTCTCTTCTTCATTTACCATAATGAGAATAATTCTGGATCATGCCACAATTACATTGGAATAGACTTGTATTCAATTATTTTACTATAATTATTTTATTAAAAAATAACAGTCCACATCCACAAATGTAAGGTCTGGGCACTCACCATTGGCAGTGCTCAGTCCGAGAGGCGGGATAATCGGTTGTCTTTCAAATTCCCTCTGCACGCAATAGGACAGCGCTATGAGTCCCATGCGTTTTCCCACCAGCGGAGCTAGTTGGCTAGTTCAAACTTTTGCGTACTTAAAAAAAGCTTGTGTCACGCTGTTCGCCAACAGCAACATCCATCTTTGTTTTCAAGTAGCAGGGAATTCAAGCCAAACCGTTGCAACTCTGCCATCAGTCATTATGTTAAGCCCGCCTAACGTCTCTATACACGATTTGATTGGCCTGATAGAAGTTTAATTTTTCCAGCTCACAAGCCAACGGAGAGTTACTAGACTAGCCCTGGCAGCTAGGGTGCGTCTAGATTTCTAGGCTACAGTCCACATTCTATTTTAGCCCCTAAAGTAAAAAAACAATGAAATTAGGTCAATAATATTTTCATGTCAGTTTAACAGGCTTTGTGAGACTCACCCTTCAGAGTGGCTGGCTATGGGCATACCCAAACATGTCCTTAAAACAACTCTAAACGTTTATTTTCAAAACTGTGCAACTCACCGAGTGGTTAGTTAACGAAACAGAGTTTGCCATCGTTGCGAGAAGTCGCCAGATTTGTCACTAGTCGCTAGATGCCATTTTCTGTCATTAGGGATGAGCCCCTGGACCAACTGCGTCCCGCACACGCGGCACTGGTGAGCGCGTGACGAGAATTGCGTCATTTTTACAGCATGCGTCGCGTCTTTGAGTCGACCGAAATTTAAGACCGCACGTCAAAGTGACGCGTAGACTGCGCATGTGTGAAACGGAACTGCTGTAAACACTCCCCTCCAGTAGGTGGACCACATAGAAGAACAACACTTAAACCTAGAAACAAACCTAGACAGAAGAAGACTTGTTTGGTTACCATAACGACGATGGAGCAGAGAGAGCGCCTGTCCTCAGCTTGCTTGGCTTTGAGTTACGTGAGACACCATGACATGGAGTCAACTTCGACCGATTAAATCCACAATCCACAGATACATATATGCACATACAGATACATATTTAACGGTAGAAGATTTAAGAAATGCTGCAGCTCCACTGAGCCCTGACACCCATCGTTCTCAATGGCTTGCGTGACGCATGAATGGCCGTCGCTGCACCAAGCAAGCGCAACGCAGATGACCTCGCCTCTCTCGTGTGCTCGTGTGTTCCACTTTGTAGTTCAACCACGTCAAACTTGATCACAGTGCACCATAAATCATAGCTATATTTGCTGAGCCCAGCAGCAAGCACAACACAATCTTGGCCATCGCTCAAAACGTCGACCTCACTTGCACAAATTCTGGAGGCACACTATTCCTCCACCTGCTGCATTGATGCAATCATACTTGGCCAGCAGCACATGCACGGATGCACACACAAGAACATGCTGCCCCTAAGCTGCTCTGATCACTCACAACCTGCTCATGATCTGGAATGCAAAAATTCTACCTTAAAGTTATGCAGCAGGCACATATTTAATCACAGCAACAGATTCTATTCCAGGCTCACTAATTCAGCCTCTGGTATTTGCCCGTTGATATGTAGTGAGGTAACATGGCATAGTGAGGTCAATAAGGCGTAGATCTGCATCTACGTGTCCTCATCTACAAGCAATGGATTATAGTAGCCTATATATATGGCCTTATCAAACAGAGCAAATTGACCAAATCAGTAATGCTAACTTGAATTACACTTAATTGGGCCTCTCCTCCACTCTTCTAAGTCATCTTCCTGTTGGTTTATCCCCATGTCTAGAACATACTTACCATACCGTTTTCAGGGCCAAAAATGGGCAACCAATAGGGCCCGATAGTCCCCCTTCGTAGAGTAATTAACACCCAAATAGTTAACACTCGGTAGAGCTGTAACGCCCGAGCCGTAAAGAACAAGCCATTACACTCTCAGACGGTGCCTGTTCTGTCTATTCTGTTTAGAATGACAAGAATGAGTTTAGAATGACTTATTCACAGAATCCCCTTTTGCCCAGTTAAGGACAGCAATAGGACTACAAGGAACAATATACTCACCCTGAAGAGTGCTCTGAAGACTGGGTAATGAGGATCTTACCACAAACCGCAGAATTTCGGACTATGTCAAATAATACACTGCTCAAAAAAATTAAGGGATCCACAATTGTTAAAACACATTTTTTTTAAACCTTCCACCCTTTTCTCTATTCTCAAACTACATTCACAGAATGTCTGACAGTTCTTACAAAATAAAACACTCGCCTCAAAAGTTTTACTTGTGCTCAGAACCAAAAAGAGCACAAGTAAAAAGAGTACCGATCCAGTGTATGATTGAAGTGTTCCCTTAATTTTTTTGAGCAGTATAGTTCAGGCAGGGACAGGTACAAATGGCCTTTAACAGTCAATCACAAAGCAGCACAAAATCACACCCAGGATGTTGTGACACACATACACACAACCCATGGGTCAGAATTTAGCTGAAAGACTTTCCCAGATTAAAAAAGTGTAACTCAGTGATAATAATCCTAGTCAAACACCCAGTGAACAGTAGCACTCTTAATGGAGATTCTTGAAGTAGCCCTGTTTGTGCGTGCACACACATGTTTCCTTTCAGGGCAAAAGATAGGGCAAGGTTTGCAACTTCAAGAGAATGTCTATTGGCACTGTGCCTTCGCAAACTTGTCTGTGCTGTAGCATTTGAAAAGGCCAAATTACTGTGATGCCATCAGATTAAATAAAAAGCCTTAAGACTAACAGATATACTGTTTTTCCATGCATTTCAGCCGGAATTATGTAAATTATTATTTTGTATTTGTATTTAGTTGCTTGTAAACTGATTATATGTCTGGTTTCCAGCAGAGTAGTGGTGCTTTACAAGTACAGAGGTGAAAGCTCCTCATTTGAGCAATTTTCTTGTCCAAAAAGATGTATTGTTCCTAACATGTTTTTGTAAGTGACACTGTTGTTAAGAATATGTTGTCCAACGGTGAGTCATTTTTATATTCCCAACAATATAGTGCAATGACTTGTGGATTTTAGGGTTCCCCAAAAAGTATTGCTACACCTGCCAAATGTTGTCCAACGGACATTTAACCACTGGTAATAGACCTACATACTTCAAAATAGCAGCACACATAAACACTGGATAGCCCTGAAGAAGCAGACACCTAATTTCTTCCTTGTTGGTGTGATTGATTGATTGTTTGCCTCTTCTTGTTTACCTATGACTCCCAATGTGTTTTTTCTAAATATTTGTTTGCATCATTATTTGGTTCACGCTCCAGCCTTTGCCTTCTATACGCTCACAATATTAAGAGGGTCCTCATACTCTCTTAAAAACACTATATTAGAGGCTGCAACCTTACAGGTTAGATAGAATTTTTATGACGTGAACTAAGCTTTACGACTCACATAGGCTACATTCCCCTTGGGGATCAATAAAGTATCTATCTATCTATCTATCCTTTCACAACTCGCATACAGACATTCTAAACTGGGTTGTGTTACAGTGATGATAGCGACCCCAGTCTTTTCAGACAAACTCAAGGACTTTGAATGTCTATTTGCAAAAAAAAACTTACAAAGGGCTTGATTTATTTGTGTCAAATTCATAAACTATTAAGGATTCCAAATTACCTGTGGGAACCCTGTGGGTTATGATCAGAGCAGATGTTTTGCCATTATTCAGAAATGACAGTGAAGAGTTGCAGGAAGAGTGAGACAGAGAGAGATGGGGTGAGTCAGTAAATGGCTGTGGGGTTGGATACAAACCGAGGTCCTCATGTGGTACAGAAGCCTCGGCCGCTTGCACCACAGCTTCCAAGGAGAAATGATTTAAACCTCTACAAAATATCTGCCATAGATTTGCATACCTCAGAGAGACACATCTTGACACACATACACACCCATGGGTCAGTCAATTTTAGCTGAAAGACACTTTTAATGGAGATTATTGAAGTAGCCCTGTTTTTGTGAGCACACATGTTTCCTTTCAGGGCAAAAAAAGGGCAATGTTTACAACTACAAGAGAGACAGGTGACACAGAGAGACAGGTGACACAGCTTGTGCTTCTGGGAGATGTATGTATCCACAACAGCAAAAGTACACTTTGGAGACACCAATACACACAACGGTATGGTTCAGCTTTATCCAGAGAAGTATACCCAATACTTTAGGTATAGTACAGGCCAAAAGTTTGGACACACCTTCTCATTTCAATGAGTTTTCTTTATTTTCATGACTATTTACATTGTAGATTCTCACTGAAGGCATCAAAACTATGAATGAATGCAAAGTTATTTGGCCCACAGATGAATATTTGTCAAGTTATGGCTTGCTGAATATGGTATTAAATTAAACAAAAATAGCAACTTTGAAGAAACTAGAATATAAGACATGTTTTCAGTAATTTCACACGTTTTTGTTAGGTAGATAATTCCACATGTGTTCATTAATAGTTTTGATTAATGTACAATGTAAATAGTCATGAAAATAAAGGAAACACATTGAATAAGAAGGTGTGTCCAAACTTTTGGCCTGTACTGTATGTAAATCCTGAATAAGGGGCCCCTCAGTGAGTGACTTGCATTCGCTAACATTGCTCTGGTTAATGCTACCTATGCTATGCTAGTGTAGTTCGTAAAATCTGCTAACATTTCACCTCTTTGAAATATCCTCCTGTCAGACAATCATACACACACACACACACACACACACACACACACACACACACACACACACACACACACACACACACACACACACACACACACACACACACACACACACACACACACATACCCCTTGGTGCATCATTTCATTAACAGGTCATGACTGACAGTCATGACTGAAAAAGTTTGCACCGGAGCAGCAAACATAGCAATAACAATTACTCTATGTATTCTCTTATACACATCATATTTTACATAATTTATAAACATGACAGTCACATGGAGACGGGTTCTTGGTCCATCTTGGCCATGATCTTGCTCAGTTTGCTTTGGGTCAGGGTACGGAAAGGCTTCATTTTACTTGCACTGAGGGTCTCGTATGGCTTTGCCTTAATTTAGGCCAAGGCTTCAAGGACACTAGGCTGGACATGAGCTGTTAGGGAAGAAAAGCACCATAAGTCATTTCAAACACTTAAACGGGTAAAGTCCAGATTTGTTACTTTCCTTCCTGAGTAGTGTAGTGTTTGGATGTCATTATAACAAATATTAGTGACATGTCTGTTACTCTGGGTTTTCACTGCCATCAAATTGTAGTGGATAATATAACAATACACTTTTTTTTTCATTAAAATAATGTTTTGTTTCATTGAGACATATCTAATCAAGAGGAAGACATGTGTTTATGTAACTTTTTTGCTATTATTTTCTGCAATTTTCAGTTCAGTCACTGGAAGGGGATTTGTTCTTGATCCTTTCTAGCCATACTATTGTTGTGTTTTTATTTGAGTGAGTGTCTCAAAGACATTTTACCTGCACTGATGATCTCATAGGGTTTTGGTTTCATTTGGGCGATGTTGTCAAACACAATATTCTTGCCTTGCTCTTGCTCAGGGAAGTTTGCATCATGGCTGGCTGCTTGGGCACCCCTATCTGCTCTTCCCAAGCCTACCCTTAAGTAGACCATGGCAGCGTTGTTGGCCTCCTCAGTGGTCTTCAGCTCCTGTAGCGACTGGACTTTCTCTGAGTTTCCTGCTTCCTTCAGGATGTCGATAATGAAGTCCAAATGGAGCAGTGTGGAGAGGGAGTCGCTCTTGAGGGCGATCCTCTCCAGGGTGAGGATGCTCTGGTAGGCCTCCTCCATCAGCTGTGACTTCTCCTCTTTCAGGGCATCGAGCTCGCTTTCGACTTGGTTCTTCAGCTCCACTTTCTCCTGATATTCCTCCTCGTTCTTTGTTTTGAGCTCTTCATTGATTTTCATCACCTTCCTTGTCTCGGATGTACATCTTGGCCTCCTTTTTGTGCTTAGTGTAGTGGCACTTGCCAGTCAACACAGTGCAGTACTTCTTCTTCATGGCTTTACACCATTTTAACATTTCTGAACATCTTGGGAAGTGGCAATTTTCCTGGAATTCCTGCAATTTTCCTCCAAGAAGTGCTCAGGTTGGTTCTGTTGGTTTTGGCACACAGAATATTCCCTTCAGAAATGGCAGCAAGTACATTTTTGGGGGACTTACCATTTGAATGTGTGACAAAAAGCACTATGTTTTTCTCCAAGTCTTTCCCGAAAAGTGACAGAATTGCGTCAAAGATGTAGCGCTGAGAGGCTGTCGGTTCTGAGTGGACCTCACCACAAGTCCCATGGCATTGTTGCCGTGGACCTCATCCTCAGATCTGAACAGCTTGTTCAGATTCTCGGCTATCAGAAGGTCATACTCCATCCCTCTCGTATAACCATACCCAGGTGTGTCAATAATGGTCAGGCAGATGGGGTTCTCCTCCACAAAGACCTCATAAACCGTGATGTTGGTTGTTTTGGTTTCAGACAGTTTCACCTCCTCTGTGATATCAAACCAAACTTTATCCTCCCACTTTATGCCCAGGAGGTAGTTGACCAAAGTGTTGATGATGCTGGTTTTCCCTGTACCAGTCTTCTCCACCAGGAGAATGGTTTTGTTCATTTTCCTCATGTCTCTCTCACCAAATGTCCATCTTTGGACCATTGGATTCTCATCCAGGTATCTCTTCTCTGTTGGCAGTCGGTAGGCTATTGGGGGTCCAAGCCTTATCTGAATTTTCTTTTGCACCAAGAATCGCAAAGGGGATGATGTACCACTTGTTCTGAAACATAGAACCGCAAGGGTGATGTACCACTTGTTCTGAAGCATAGTTCACATGGTGGCTGCTAATAGGAACAATAACATATCAGGTTTAGAAAGGTTAAAAGGCGCACAAATGTTTATCAGGGCGAATCACACGTTAAAATTAGTATTTGATTATATTATCATTCACTGAATACACACACACACTAACACACACACACACACACACACCTCAGTGGTATGTGCATAATGCAGTGTTTTCCTTGTTTTAAAGAGCAGAGTATGTCCAAAGAACTTTTATAAAAAAGACCAGGGTATGTTTTGAGCCTAGATGTAAAACTAGTGATGGAGAAAGCATCTCTGATGGAAGGTGGCAGCTGATTCCAAAGGCCACAGCAAAAGCTCTATCGCCTCTCTGTCTGAGTCTGGTGTGTGGAACATGCAGAAGACCCATCCCAACGTCCCCCGGACCTCATGCCGACATTCACAACGTCCCCGATTGGTCCCGAACGTCATGTTCTTTAGCGGACGTTCCGGTGACCTTATTGACGTCCGGAGCAAGTTATCGCTTGGTTATTGGCGTGGCGTCCGTGCAGGACTTTCTGGGGGCGTCACCGTCAGGTCCCTCGGATGACATTTGCATTTGGTCATTTCAAATACCGACAATAACGTTATACCGGGGACATGGGGAAACGTTTGTTTATTCACACATGGCAGCGGAGTTGAGAGCGCCTGCAGAACGGAGACATCACATCCATGCACGACTTAACGTTACACGTCTGGGGATGACTAAAGTATCTATCTAGTCTCTAGCAGTACCTGCATTAGCCTACCGTAGTCTAAGGCAACATATCATACAGTTTATGAAGTTGTGCGTCTATGAGCAAAGTAGAACCATATGTCTACTTTGCTCATAGACACAACTTCATAAAAAAGGTGCGTTAGCGTTAAACTCAAATATGTATGTGCCACATAATTCATGCAGACATGCTGAATTATGTAGCACATACATTTTGAGTTTAACGTTAATTTATAACTTATTAATAAATTATTACAAACTAGGGAAGGGATTTTATCAAAATGTTCGCTGATGTGATGCTTGGTGTAACGTTAGCAAAGTCGCTGTTCTTCTAGCTTAGCCTACAATGCGCTTTTCTTCAGATAACTGTCATTACGTGATGCATGTAACATGCTCTAAATAGGCAGTGGTCTATTTAACATAGTCACTGTGATATCATGAGAGGCTACACGGCTCTCGGCGGGACAGTTCAGCAGCTAAGGGACACAAATTTAGGGTATAACGAAGGTTTTAATCAAGTTCTGGGAATTAACAAAAGGTAACTAAGGATAAGGTTGATTGTTCAACCGTCAAAACTTAAACAAGGTCTCTTCAAACGAAAAGTCATAGTCCCGATTCCCTCAGGTAAATCTCTTTGAAAAACTGTCTTCAGCCTTACTTTTTAGACAGCACCGCAGCCCGTGGCCAATCCGGGTGGTAAGTATTCCAGTCTTCTTGGTAAGTATTCCAGTCTTCAGGTAGAAAGTGCCACTTCGACCGCCTGTAGCTCCTCTGAGCGCACAACTTGAGCTTGTGTCAAATCCCACTCCCTCCAACTGTGTCTCTGGGCCTTAAAAGCCCTTCAGCTCATCAGGCCCTGATCGGTCTCAGGTGTGTTGGGATATCGTGTGTTTGAGGGGTGGAGTTTCCAACTCCCCCAGCAGATGGAAAGCCAAAGCTGTCCGACTGCAGCCATCTCAGGGGAACGAAGCAGCCCTCCAGAACGCAGCCTCTCGTGACATCACATCAATGTGCTTATTATCTGTTTTATTTTCAGAAACACACACACGGGCCGAATTGGGACTGAACCGGCTTTTGAGCTGAATACGATGCAATAAAACTAGAGAAATTTTAAAAACAGACCATGTAGCATTTGTTTAGGGTTGTCTAGCAACAGAAGTGACTACTTAATTTGTAAAGCAAAACGATCTAGCTCTACATTGCAGAAGAATTAAGGATACTGCTTCTTCATGACTTGTTTAAATGTCATTGTAACTTATTTGACGCATGCTTGCGTTTAAAAGTGTCACGCATAGCTGTCCTCGATGTTACAGCAGCTCCTTGCGGAAACAGCAAAGAGTGCACATCCGATGAGATTTCTGACGAGGAGCAAGCTCTCTGCCTCACCAGAGCCTTACTGTTTATTAATAAAACAATGATATAGAATAGAAACATCTGGAATTTATTTATTTAATCTTAAAGTTGGCTACAAAGAGCATTCATAGCCTAGAGAAAACGATACATTTTTCTTTATCTGCAATGTTCCAGGAAGATAGGCTTACATTTATAGGCTGTCCCTGTTTGATCACAGGTCCAAGAAAACGAGTGGATATAACGTCAATGCATTCTAGTTATGTTTCATGTACCCTACTTTATTTCATGTTGAGTTTTGCTTCCCAGCATGCATTGCGTGCATTTTTAGTATTTTTTGGCTATTATTAGTTTTAATATTTTGAAACAATATGGTTTGAACAATTTATCTTAGGCTAGCCTAGGCCTACTCTGATGATGTTTTGAACATTATGCTACCCCAGCTAGCACAGTTTCGTTGCCAGTACGTTGCTGCAATGTAACTGTGACGTCCACAAAAAGGTTACCTTTGTTTTGTGAATTGTAATTTACTTTAAATATATTTTTCTGTGAATACAAGGTAATGTTCTATTTTGAAGTAACAAGGGTTGCTGAAAATACATGTAAAATGTATGCATTTAAAAAAAGGGTTATTTCCTTTGTAAAATGGACTTGTCGCATTGAAGTTCCATACCAGCAGGGGGGCAGACCTGCAGTAGCGATTTCCCTGTCGCAAGAGTTTGAAAAATTCTCATAACTCCAGAGACTTCGAACGACAAGAAGCTGTTGCCCTGTCTCATCCTTCTTTCCTGATTTTCAGGTTGGTAAAGTGTTACACAACACTAAAATAGTATGAAAACCATGTTAGAATGTTAGCCAAGTAGTTTTGTGATAAGAAGGTGGTTTTGTCTATGTTTGATATCCTGAAACGGAAATGCTAATTCTAAACGATTGAGCTAGCAAAGGATCGCTGATGCATTCACTTTAATAGTATCGGATTACTATCGTGTACACGCAGTGTTCTCCCACTTTTGTTCATTTAATATAAATATGTGCCTTGTGGTTAATGTTCATATGCTCAAGCAAGATGAAGCCTTTGTTAAACCAACGCAAATGTGTATGTGAGTTTATGTTAAGATGGTCAGTAGTTAATGTGGCCATTACACGTATGAAGTTAACTGAACATGAAGTTGTCAATAGTGGCTCTGAGCATTTGATTCAGCCGGCAGTGTTAAATTTGTACTTTCATGACATGTATCGTCACATCCTGATCTTAAAAGCCAATGAATGTATTTAGATTTGCTATTGGGTTAATTAGACCATGATTTATGTATTTGATATTAAGCACAATGTAAAAGAGAGAGACAAAGGAATAAGAACATGTGTTTAATACTGTATAGAATATATTGCTATGGGATTTTGTATTAAAATTGCAGTTGGAACTCATTCTAATGTGAACATGGATTTAACAGATGATTAATGAAACAAATGCACTTACTGAAAGAAAAATGTGAAATAAAAGATAACCCAGAGACTTCAACGTATCAAGAAGCTGTTGCCCTGTCTCATCCTTCTTTCCTGATTTTCAGGAGCTACTATCTGCTAGCACGGTGCCGCTACTGCGGTACCCGTTACAGATTTTTGGTGGCCCGTACGGGGACGGCAACAGATGCGCAGGCTACAAGCACAAGCAGACTCAACCGACAACTGACTGAAGCCGACACGTCCTCAGTCCATGCAGCTGGTGGAAGATTGGGTGTGATGACCACAGCGCTGGTGTTCCCTCTCATTCACTGATCACGAAGAGACGACGACCCACTTCATCCAACAACCAACCTCGATGGGCAGACCCTGCCTTCAACATCCTGAACACCTGTGAGGAATGGAAAGCTGAGACCGTGCTGGTCGTGCCGAGCAACGCCGAGAGCCGAGGGTGAAAGAGATACCTGGAAGACAGATCATCCGTGAGGAAGAGGGAAAAGCAGTCATGGCAGACGGTGAGAGAAAAGGCTTGATCTGGAACATCAAGAAGAATCTGCTCACTCTGACATCTGATGAACTTTTCCAATTGGCTTCACGTGTTGGTGCGGTGCCAGGGAAGGATTCATCTGCGCTTCGGGTTGAAGATGAAGAGGGTTGCTTCGAGTACATTTTGGCTTTCATGAACTGTAAGACTTTGGTAGAGTCCGAGGATTCAGGTATGGCAGTATTGCTAGAGTTAAATGATACTGTTAATAATGTGATTCAGAGTCATGTTGCTAAAACTGTAGTCGAGGGTGTTGTGTCAAATGATAATGTGACAACAGCTCAGCCAAATGCAGACACAGAAAACAATGCAATTAGTGCCCCTGATACTAATGCAACCCACACGACCACAGTTAGCCTAGCTAAAGCTTCACCAGTCATTGATTTAGTACCCTCCACAACAGCCACTGCTGTTGAAACTGCACAGAACAATGACACAGAGTTACAGAGAATGCTTTCTAACTATGCTGAGCTTAGCAACAAAGTACTACAGTACATCAACAACCCCACACCATCACCCACACCATCACCACTACTACATAAACTACAACCTAACAACATTCAAAGTAACACCAAAACTGAACAACATTCACGTGATACACCTGACAGAGTGGTCCCCCTCCGAGATCTTTCACTACTCCGACGTGAGTTCAAGATTCAAGGCGGACAAATCAGTGATCAGACATCAGACATAAGCTACAACAACATATGTAGACAAATTGATGAAGGCGTTAAAGAACGATTCAGTGAGGCTGAGATCCTGAGAGGCGTTCTCAAAGTCATAAAATCAGGAAACTTCAAGGACATGTTAATGCACAAGGATGATTTAACCTTAGATGAGCTAAAAGGCTTCTTACAGTCTCATTTAGGTGGGCGAAGTAACACAGAACTATTTCAAGAGCTGATGTGCACTAAACAAAATGACAATGAAACACCACAGCAGTTCTTATACCGTGTTATAGGCCTCAAGCAAAAAATCCTGTTTGCTTCTAAATATGCGGACACAGAAGTGAAATACAATACAAACACTGTCCAAGACATTTTCCTACACACAATATACCAAGGCCTCACTCACAAACATGATGACATACGAAGAGAACTGAAACCACTGCTCTCAGACAGCAATGTGTCTGATGAGACAATCCTAAAACAAATGATGAAGATAACAAACACTGAAAATGAACGGCAAAGACGTCTAGGAGCTGTCTCACGACAGAAACACGCAAATGTACATAGCACTCAGCTGGACGTTGCAGCAGCACATGACAGTAGTGCAAGGAAAGATGTGTTAGATAAAAAGCCCAAGCCCGATGCACTCCAACAGTTAAATGAGAAAGTAGAGAAACTGATGAACAAAGTTGAACTAATGCAGCAGCCGGTGCAGGTCAAAGCAGAATCCTGCCACCATTGCCAAATCAAAGTAGACCAAAAGAAAAGCAAAACTTACAGCTGTGCCAAGTGTCTTGAACTGAACCGCTCAGGTTGCACTCATTGTTTTCACTGTGGTCAAGAAGGCCACAGGGCCGTAGGATGTCTGAAGAGACCCAAACGTCAGGAAAACTGGAGCCGGTCCCTGCCAGGGGACAAGCAGTGACCGGGCTCCACGTTCAGTCCCAACCGCGTCCACACCATGCTGCTCATTGTAACACAGTGAGTTTCGAGAATTCTAATGATAAACAAAATGGAGTGAAACAAAGACAAAAAGATCACAAGGGGCCAATACCTCATCACAACACTCTTTCCATACCCACTCAAATGAGTAGGCGCATGGCCAAGTTCATAGGTTCTAAAGCTCTTATGAAATGCAACCTTAGTGGCTCAACAGTCAATGCCTTACTCGATACTGGAGCTCAAGTAAGCATGATTGACAGGGGCTGGAAGGAACAATACTTACCAAGCATACCAACTAGGCCACTCAGTGAAATATTTGATGATAAAGAAGAGTTAGAAGTGCATGCAGTGAATGGCGACATACTCCCTTTCGATGGCTGGATCCTCATCACAGTCAACTTGAGTGGAAATGGCAGTTTTGGCCAGCCTATCACCGTGCCTTTTCTCATCTGCAATATCAAACTTGAGCAGCCAATATTAGGATTTAACGTGCTTGAGGAAGTTGTTCAAAGTAGTCCAGCAGAACTCGTACCAGCTATTGCCATTCTTCTCTCTGAAGCAATGTCAATACCTACTGAAAAGGCTGAACTGCTGGTGAACTTCATCCAAGCTGACAAGTCATTTGTGCATCATGGACGCCTAAGAACTGGTGCTTATAACACTGTTATTCAAGCAGGACAAGTAGCTTGGATTGGGTGCCAGGTCCCACCTTGTGTAGATTCATCAGACACTATCCTGTTGTTTGAACCTGACGAAATGAATGCACACTTGACAGAATTAGAGATTGAGGTTGGCCTGCTGGAGATAAAGAATGCCTTAAAGAGACCTTATGTCACAATACCAGTGAAAAATAACATGAAACACCCTGTCACTATACCAAGGAAGACGGCCCTGGGTAGTGTACAGACTGTGGCAAAGGTGATTGAGACAGATCCACACGAGAGGTCTAAGCCAAGAACAGTGGTTAGTACAGCATCAACTTCAGCCGCTAAATCCAGTCCAACCTTATGGCAGCCTCCGGTGGACCTTAGCCATCTTAAGGAAGAAGAACAACAAAAAGTCAAAAAGATGTTGTGGGAAGAATCATCTGCCTTTGCCAAAGACAGCCATGACATTGGATGTATCCCTAGCTTACAGATGTCGATCACACTCAAGGATGATATCCCAGTACAGAGAGCATATTCATCTGTCCCCAAACCACTTTTTCAAGAGGTGAAGGAGTATATACAAGACCTGTTGATGAAAGGCTGGATTGTGAAATCGAAGTCCTCCTATGCGTCTCCAGTGGTTTGCGTCCGGAAGAAAGACGGCACCCTTCGCCTCTGCATAGATTATCGTCTGTTGAACCAGAAGACCATCCCTGATCGACATCCGCTACCTAGAATACAAGACCTGACTGACACACTTGGTGGCTTTTCCTGGTTCAGCATCCTTGACCAGGGCAAGGCCTATCATCAAGGCTTTATCGCTGAAGCCTCCAGACCTGCCACTGCTTTCATTACCCCCTGGGGGCTGTATGAATGGGTGAGGATCCCATTTGGCCTATCAAACGCCCCTGCGGCCTTTCAGCGGAGTATGGAGGAGATGCTAGGCGACTTAAGAGACAATTGCTGTATCCCATACCTCGATGACGTCCTTTGTTATGCAAAAACATTTGACGGTCATGTGGAAGGGGTCCGCAAAGCCCTCCAGGCCCTACAGAAGCATGGGGTGAAGCTAAGGCCTGAAAAGTGTGAGCTCTTTCGACAGGAAGTACGATATGTTGGCCGTCTTGTGTCAGCTAAGGGAGTGAGAATCGATCCTAAAGACCTGGAAGCAGTGCAGTCGTTAGCTAACAGGACACCACAGACGGTTGGAGATGTGAGGAAGCTCACCGGGTTCCTGGGCTACTACCGTTCCTACATTCAAGACTTTTCACGGATAGCAAAACCCATCTATGAGCTACTCCAAGTCAAAACTGAACAGACAGCCCTAGTGCGTGGTAAAAGCAAAGGCCCACAATTGCCCTCCAGGACACCTGTGAATTGGGCTGCTGAACACCAACAAGCCCTTGAACAACTCATCTCACTTCTTGTTAGCCCCCCCGTGTTAGCTTACCCTGACTTCAACTTACCTTTCGTATTGCACACGGATGCCTCTGAACTTGGTCTTGGAGCCATTCTATATCAGCATCAAGATGGAAAGTTAAGGGTCGTTGGATACGGGTCCAGAACGCTAACACCAGCTGAGCGTAACTATCACCTGCACAGTGGAAAGTTGGAGTTCCTTGCCCTGAAGTGGGCAGTGTGCGAAAAGTTTCGAGATTACTTGTACTATGCTCCCCACTTCACGGTATATACCGACAACAATCCACTAACTTACGTTATGAGCACAGCAAAACTAAATGCAGTAGGGCATCGATGGGTTGGAGAACTCTCAGATTTCAGATTTGACTTAAAGTATAGGCCAGGAAAGTCTAATGCAGACGCTGACACGCTGTCGCGTCTACCTTTGGACATTGAAAACTACGCCAAGTCCTGTACTGAAGAATTTTCCAATGATGTGGTACGTGCTGTGTGGGATGGCAGCAAAGTGGCCAAGCAGAAAGATGTGGCATGGGTTGCCGCCCTTAACATCTTGTCCCAAGCATCACCCGCCTCTACTCTTGACCCGATAACAGCCATAAGCCATAATGAACTTGTAGACGCACAGAGAATGGATGGAGCGATCAATGAAGTGATTCAATTAAAAGAAGCAGGTACACCCTTGAGTGATGAAGTGCGTAAAACAGCAAGTGCTGCCGCTAGAAGACTTTTCCATGAATGGGGAAAACTAGGCCTTGAAAATGGTCTCTTGTACAGACGCGCTAATGAAAGGAAACAGCTAGTGCTCCCTGCCAAGTATAAAGATCTGGTACTGAAGAAACTTCATAGTGAGATGGCTCATGTAGGGACAGAAAGGGTGCTTAATCTGGCAAGAGAGAGGTTCTATTGGCCTTTTATGGCAAAAGACATTGAAGACCATATCACAAAGAGATGTCCATGCATAAAATCGAAAAAGCCGGTAACTCATGTGAGAGCCCCAATGGGTAGTATTACATCTAGCTCACCACTAGAGTTAGTGTGTATAGACTACTTGCATCTGGAAACAAGCCGCGGTGGCTTTGAATACATTCTTGTAGTGGTAGACCACTTCACAAGATTCGCTCAAGCCTACCCAACAAAGAATAAGAGTGGCAAGACAGCAGCTGAGCGCATTTTCAATGATTTCATACCACGCTTTGGATATCCATCAAAATTACACCACGACCAAGGCCGTGAATTTGAAAATGAACTGTTTCGCACACTTCGTCAATTGTCGGGTATTGGTCACTCAAGAACATCGCCCTACCACCCTCAGGGAAATCCTGCTGAGCGGTTTAATCGAACCATACTCCAGATGTTAAGAACACTGACTGACAAAGAGAAAGAGAGATGGAAAGACAAGCTCCCACAAGTTGTACACGCGTACAATTGTACTCGGCATGAGTCAACAGGCTTTTCGCCCTTCTTTCTTCTCTATGGCCGCCATCCCCATCTTCCCATAGATCTGCTGTTTGGATTAGTTGAAGAGGCCGAACCAGACTCGCCTAAGGGATATGCCAAGAAGTGGGCAAGACAGATGTCAGAGGCCTACCAGATCGCTAGTGAGAATAGCAAGCAGGCCAGTGCCAAAGGCAAAATACTCTATGACAAGAAGGCTAGAGGTGTAGTGTTACAGCCTGGCGATAGGGTCCTAGTCAGAAATCTCGGTGAACGGGGAGGACCAGGAAAGTTGCGATCGTATTGGGAAAAGGCCATTTACATAGTGAAAGAACAGATTTCTGAAAATCCAGTGTATGTAGTGTACCGTGAAGCCGGGGACAAACAAAAGACGAGAACACTGCACCGTAATCTGCTAATGCTGGTTAATGACCTTCCAATTGATATCCCCCCATGCCCTGGCAAGTCTGTCACTGAGAAAAGAACACAGAGAAGCCAAGGCCGGATGCAACGCACCAGAACCCGATCTGCAAACCCAGCGGAAGAGTCAGATTCAGATTTGGACTCCGATGGAGACTCAGACTGTAACCGGTATTGGCTGAGGGTGCCAGTAGAAAGGACGCAGGAGACACCTGCTGTACCCCTCCACCAACAGCCAATCATCAGTTCAAGTTGCCCAGCTCCAGTACCTGTAGGGAGAGAAGATAGAGTAATAACAGAGTACTTACCTGAGTACTTACCTGAAACAAACCTGAGACCTGAAAGAGAACAGAGAGAGGAGCCAAGACTGGATGAAGGTCCCTCTATTGTTGCTGAACCTGAAGAGGAAGCTGGATATCAGGAGAACATAGAGCTTATCCATGAGGAACAGCACCAGGTCCATCCGTTGTCAGATGACCAGACAGAGGCCAGGAGGTCAAGTCGAGACAGACGACCTAGACAAATCTTTACATATGAGAACCTGGGTCAGCCCATACTGACAACACAAGCTGCAGTTAACTCAGCATACACAAACATTCCATCACCCGCTTATAACTTACCTAATGCACCCCAGCCCCTACACTCACTTGTCCCATACACCACACCCACATACCCACTCAACCCATATGCCACCCCTAATCCCTCATTTACATACATGCCTTACCCATTCACACCACACCCATACATGCTACCATTTCTAGTCACTTGTTAGATAAGTAAAGAGAACACAGAATTTAGACCAGTTCAGAGTTTAGAAAAGATTGGTAAATGGTGGGACCCATTTCTTTTTGCCGGGGAGTGTGTGACGTCCACAAAAAGGTTACCTTTGTTTTGTGAATTGTAATTTACTTTAAATATATTTTTCTGTGAATACAAGGTAATGTTCTATTTTGAAGTAACAAGGGTTGCTGAAAATACATGTAAAATGTATGCATTTAAAAAGGGTTATTTCCTTTGTAAAATGGACTTGTCGTACTAGTTCCATACCAGCAGGGGGCAGACCTGCAGTAGCGATTTCCCTGTGCGTTGTTTGAAAATTCTCATAACTCCAGAGACTTCGAACGTATCAAGAAGCTGTTGCCCTGTCTCATCCTTCTTTCCTGATTTTCAGGTTGGTAAAGTGTTACACAACACTAAAATAGTATGAAACCATGTTAGAATGTTAGCCAAGTAGTTTTGTGATAAGAAGGTGGTTTTGTCTATGTTTGATATCCTGAAACGGAAATGCTAATTCTAAACGATTGGAGCTAGCAAAGGACGTTGATGCATTCACTTTAATAGTAATGATTACTATCGTGGCGACACCGCAGTTCTCCCACTTTGTTCATTAATATAAATATGTGCCTTAGAGTTAATGTTCATGCGGCTCGGCATGAAGCCTTTGTTAAATAGCGTGCAAATGTGTATGTGAGTTTATGTTAAGATGGTCAGTAGTTAATGTGGCCATTACACGTATGAAGTTAACTGAACATGAAGTTGTCAATAGTGGCTCTGAGCATTTGATTCAGCGAAGTGTTAAATTTGTACTTTCATGACATGTATCGTCACATCCTGATCTTAAAAGCCAATGAATGTATTTAGATTTGCTATTGGGTTAATTAGACCATGATTTATGTATTTGATATTAAGCACAATGTAAAAGAGAGAGACAAAGGAATAAGAACATGTGTTTAATACTGTATAGAATATATTGCTATGGGATTTTGTATTAAAATTGCAGTTGGAACTCATTCTAATGTGAACATGGATTTAACAGATGATTAATGAAACAAATGCACTTACTGAAAGAAAATGTGAAATAAAGATAACTCCAGAGACTTCGAACGTATCAAGAAGCTGTTGCCCTGTCTCATCCTTCTTTCCTGATTTTCAGGAGCTACTATCTGCTAGCACGGTGCCGCTACTGCGGTACCCGTTACATAACTGAATGACCCAAAATACATTGCCACAACGTCGTATCCAACGTTGCCACAACATGCAAAGTGAAAGGTGAGAATTCGTAACCGCAACGTCACTCCCCAACGTTGCCAATCCGTAACTGCAACATTAAGTTACGTTGCAGCAACGTGGAATTGAAAGGTGCCGTTTCGTAACCGTAACGTAAGTTACCGACGCCACCAGTCCTGTTCAGCAACGTTGCCACAACATGCAAAGTGAAAGGTGACAATTCGTAACCGCAACGTAACTCCCCAACCTCGCCACTCCGTAACCACAACATCAGGTGACGTTGCAGCAACGTGGAGTTGAAAGTTGCCGTTCCGTAACCGTAACGTAAGTTACCGACGCTACCAGTCCTGTTTAGCAACGTTGCCACAACATGCAAAGTGAAAGATGACAATTCGTAACCGCAACGTAACTCCCCAACGTTGCCAATCCGTATCTGCAACATTGTTGTAGCAACATGGAATTGAAAGGTGCCATTTCGTAACCGTAACATAAGTTACGGACGTCGCCAGTCCTTAACAACAACTGCAGGCAACATTGCGGCAACGTCGCAAGTGAAAGGTTTCATTACATAACCGCAACGTAACTTTCCAATCCGTAACAGCAACAATAATAAAATTATAGTATGTGCCCTACATGACAACTACCCTTCTTACAGCACTTGTACATAGGCCAATTAATACCTGTAGGCACAGCAAATGCTTTAATCCGGGTGATATTATTTTTACTGTGGGAGAGAGACAACCTATGTAACATCAGATCACATCTTCATGGTTATCCATTTTGCTATTAATTGCATACAGTCTATGTATGAACTTACCTTTTGAGCTGATTTTCAACCATTCAGGCTTATGTCCTCCAACAAGATACACACTGGAATTGTCAGCTGGACTTTTATACGGGGTTAGAACTAGTAGTTTCACATCCACGGTTTCTTTTTTTTTTTAAATAAACTATTCAATTTATTGTTCAAAAAATCAGTAAGAGTTGAGCCTAAGCTTAACTGTTTCAACCATATTGTTTCAAAATAAATAACAATAATAGCCTATAAACGAGACAATGCATGCATGCTGGGAAGCAAACCTCAACATGAAATAAGAGACACCTTAGGCTACATTAGTTCCCCCCTCATTATGAAATACTTTTTACAGTTTTTCACAGTTTTTCTCAGTTGCTAAAACACTAAAACCCATTGGCTGAAGAAGGTTCTCAGTTGCCTGAACTCATTTAGCTAATTGTTCAGTCTGTTGTCAATACCTTAAACCATTTCACATGGTAAAACACAATTTGCAGATCCCACTTACACTTTTCGGCAAAACTCTAAACACATTTGCATTCTCAAAACACATTCTGAACTCTAATGCACATGTCATCCATACTGGTAAACACAAGTGACAACAATTACAGTTTTTTTCAATTGCTAAAACACAATTTCTGAAACTTTGCTCCATTTTCTTAAAGCATTAAACACAAAACCCTATTTACAAGCACTATTTACAAAACCTCTGACTCCTCTTGAAAATCAAACTTTCGCCTCAAAACAGGAAACATCAAGTAGAAATTACTACTTTGCTTTGCTCTTTGCATTCATTTTTTTGTTCCTCCTCCTTGTACCTCTATTTTTACAGTATCCTGCATCTCACAAACTTGTCCTTTGATTCTTGTTCTTTGTTGATATGAACTTGCACCAGTCAAAATCTATTGAGCAGTCAGTACAGTAAACAAATGGAAAGCACAATGTTCAGGGCCATATGATTTGTTTACAGTATTGTACAGTATACAGCCTACAATGCACTGTACTACAGTGTCCAATAAAAACTCCTCTTTCTTGCCATCCTCCCCTTCCTCCTCATCCCCCACCTTGCATATGCACTCGTCCTCTTACATAGTTTCTTCTATCCATTTTCATTCCCACCTTCAACAACCTGTTTGCTTTCTGAACTGGCGTATATTGGTTTTGTCACATCATTTGAAACAAGTGAAATCAATTTTGAGTGGTTGTGTTTAATCGATGACATGTGTATGTCTATTTCTATTTCATTTTTGCCACTTGTGTTTACCAGTATGGATACAGTACATGAACATTAGTGCAGAATGTGTTTTGAGAATGAGTGTTTAAAGTTTTTCTAAAAATTGTGTTTTACCATGTGAAATGGTTTAAGGTATTGACAACAGACTGAATAATTAGCTTAATGAGTTCAAGCAACTGAGAACTTTCTTCAGCCAATGGATTTTAGTGTTTTAGCAACTGAGAAAAACTGTAAGTACTCACATATTTTAAATGTTACATGTAATGTACATATACTGTATATATCACCACATATGTATTGTGCATACATTGTATGTGCATGGTCTCATATATACATATATATTTTAACATATATTGTGCATATATGTTACAGTATATATGTACATATATCTTTACAAATATTACCAATACATTTCCCCATATACATCTAAATACATTATGGTGGATATTTCTAACTAATTTGGGGCAGTCATGGCCTACTGGTCAGGACTTGAAACCGATGGGTTGCTGGTTCGATCCCCGACCAATAGGTAAAATGCTGACCTGATCACGATGTTGTGGCACCATTCTTCATGGTAGCAAATGGCAACATCATCAGCTGACCAGTTCACAATGTTGTGGCTACATCACTCACAATACTACATGGCAACGTCATCGGCTGACGTCGCGGGGACGGTTCCCATGACACTAAATGGTAACGTCATCAGCTGACCAGTTCACAACGTTGGGTCAACATCACTCACAGTACTACATGGCAACGTCATCGGCTGATGTCGTGGTGACGTTTCCCACGGCATCAAATGGCAACGTCATCAGCAGACCCGTTTACAACGCTGTGGCAACATCACTCCAAATACTAAATGGCAACGTCATCGGCTGACATCGCCGGTACATTTCCCACAGCACCAAATGGCAACGTCATCGGCTGACCTAATCACGATGTTGTGGCAACATCACTCCAAATACTACATGTCAACGTCATTGGCTGACGTCGCGGGGACATTTCCTGATACTAAATGGCAACGTCATCAGCTGACCTGATCATGATGTTGTGGCAACATCACTCACAATACTACATGGCAACGTCATAGGCAGACGTTGCGGAAACGTTTCCCACAGCACCAAATGGCAATGTCACCAGCTGACCTAATCACAATGTTGTGGCACCGTTCTTAACGGTACCAAATTGCAACATCATCAGATGACCAGGACACGACGTTGCTGCAATGTTACTAATGGTACCAAGTGACAACATTGTCTTGCAAAGTATCTGTGACGTTGCAACAACGTAGCCAGAAGGTAATGTTGCGGTGACCAAATGACAACTTTATGGCGAAGTTGCTGCAACATTATGTGTTAGCTGGGACGGGATATGCCCATTAAAACGTCGTATTAGTTTATTAAGAAAATGACACCGTAGATAAGCAGCACATCCTAGCCCGGTATAAATGTCCATGTCTACTCATCATTAGTGTAATGCATTCGGAGGACGTGATTTCATACATGCGTGAAAATATGAGGTGAGTAAAGTTGATTGCGTAGTTGTAGAACAAGTCATATAATGCGTGTTCATGTTCCATCTACCTCTCTCCTAGCAATGCTGAGATTTACAGGATGTAATACTGTACCAAATCGCGCTTCGTGTTTTTTTTGTTTTTTTTACCATCGCGGAAATATAAACGTCGCGCGCATAACGTCGCGGTGACTATTACAGGACGTCCTCTCAAAGTCTCGTGGACGTCTTTTAGACCTCCCGAACAGAGGTCCGCGGGACGTAAAGGGAACCCTACACAATGTCGAGGAGGTGACGTTCACCAGGGGACCTTTAGGGGACGTCGCCAGGACTTCATTTTGTTTGCTGGGATGTTGCAGGAACTTTTATATTGTTTTGTATTGTTATTGCATAGTGCAACACAAACAAACAAGAAAATAAAAATATAATTTCTGGTTGTTTTTAACACCATTATTTTAATAAAATAATTTCTGTACTCTACTCACACATAGGCCATGTTGATGCCTTCTCTTTGTGACACTCTGTGGTACGTGGTGTTGCCAGTTTCCTGTTAGAATGATAAGAAAGGAATGGAATGAATAGATCATCATGAGGCCCAGAGAGCAGAATGCATTCAGGATCACTTTGACTCTTAAAATGCAAATCACTTTAATTACAGATTTGCATGCCTCATATAGTTATTTTCTTAAGATTGTTTCATTGTGCGATTACATAACTCATAGTTGACTATTAACCCCCCCCCCCTGCTTTAGGCAGTTTATCTCACAGCAAGGCATGTTGAAATGCAGATTCGCATAGGGTAGGGAAAGTAGCTGAACAATAAAAACTTGTTTGAAGAGTTTGGCAGGTAACATTTCTTTCTTTCTGCTTTTATGCATTATTGCAAATGTTTCAACAAGACATTTTATTCCATTATACAAGACACATAAATAAAACAAATAAACAGATAAATCAGATGTCTGAATACTTAAACAGTGAGTCTTATAGCAACATTTCTGAAACTATCCCTTGTAGTCAATCTATTCTCCATGTTTGCCTACCTGAAAGAACATTAACTGCTTTACACTCAATTTTGTAGCACACTTAGCAAAACCATTCACATTGGTGTCTGTTATGTAAACAATTTTGCCAGTTGTGTTCCCAAATTGAAACACGTTTAAACACTTTTAGATAATGTGTTCACTCAGAAATCAGAACTTGAGCACTATAATAAGCTATTAAGATTTTGGTCTACATTACAATGCAGTATGATTTTGGACAGAGAGTGAGAGGGGATAGAATTGGAGGAGGGGAGGCGGATGATCAGGTGAAGAAGTAAGAGAAGGAGAAAGACCAGGAGGTGCCTAGTACAACACAACATTTCATGTGATGTGGATAAAATCTTCTGGCCAGACCTAGGGGGGCAGCCATGACCTACTGGTTAGCATTTCGAACTTCAAAATTCGGAACCGGAGGGTTGCTGGTTCGTACCCCGACTAGTAGGAACGGCTGAAGTGCTCTTGAGCAAGGCACCTAACCCCTCACTGCTCCCCGAGCGCTGCTGTAGCAGGCAGCTCATTGCGTCGGGATTAGTGTGTGCTTCACCTCACTGTGTGCTGAGTGTGTTTCACTAATTCGGGGATTGGGATAAATGCAGAGACCAAATTTCCCTCACGGGATCAAAAGAGTATATATACTTATACTTATACTTATACCAGAATGAAGGCGAGATCTAGCATATTTATTTTATACTATAGTTGTGCTTTGTGTGCTTGTTCACAAGGTGGTTGTGTTAACCAAAGATTCTAGAGTGCTTCTCAAAAAAAACATTCTGTGAACTGTTTTGACACAAAAACACTATTTTTAAAAGAGTTTGAAGAGTTTTGCAAAACATATATAATGTTTTGCTGATTTGGTGTAAGGTTTTGGGATTAGAGTGTAGAGTTTTGCAACGATAGCCAATAGCAGCAAAAAATAGCACCTAAGCAAATAAGCTAAATAAATAATTAGGTCCATATAGACATAGTACAGACCAATACAGTATGTTCACAGAGTTAAAGTCTCAAAAATTGAAATGAGAAAGATCTTAAAACAGTTCATAAATAATCTTTGAAGAGATTTTAGGATTCTAGATCTGTTTTGATAAACCAGAACATTTGGAGGCAGTGCAACATCCTTACAGTAAAAAAGGCAGTGCAACATCCTTACAGTAAGCAAAACTGCAGAGCATTTTAAACAAGGGCAAATAATATGTTGGACTCACTTGTAGTTAGCGTTGCACACTGAATCTCAGCTTGAAAATGGAAACCAGATTAAAACACAACCTTATATACTTGGGGTAAATATAATACACAAATACTTCCTCATTGAAAAAGGTTATAATTAGGTCGTCTAACAGCAATGGTGTCTTAGTCTTGGCCTTGAACTTGCTGAAAGGTATGACAAACTCTCAGACACGTAGCTTCTGGCATTGTTTCAGTGCTGCTGTTACTGTGTATCTGTCGTATGTATCGCCCATGCAAGGACCCACCCATATTGTAAATGTTATTATTGGGGCCACAAAAAGAGCCATGATATGCCTCCCACAAAATATGATAATTAGTGTAATTAGCATCCAACAGCACAAATAAGCTGTTGCTTGTTTTACATTTTAATATGTAATGTGATCACGTGTATAAACAAACCACTTCCAGATTTTGTTCTTTTTGAGTTTTCTTTCTTTCTTTACTATTCCACCTCTTTTACGGCTCCACGTCAGCTCCTAATGCTTTTGAGATAATGACACCATTCCAAAGCTGACACCTCTGATCCTGATCTTGTATAGTGCAGGTGTACAACAATTTGCAATCCATCCAGTCTTCTTTTGTGTTTCCATTTGTTCATCCCTTCTTCCTTACTGAAGACTGAAAATCCTTCTTATTGCAATAAGCAGGCTAAACCCAACTTTATCCTGTAGAAAAAGGGGATGCACATGTGGCACATGATGCAACTGTGCAGAAAGGCAAATGCTCTTCACTGAAAGGTCCCCCATCCACCTCCACTATTATCTATTTCCACTTCTGCCTCGTGGGAGATACAGTACATTACAGTTGTCTTCAGTCTCAAACTATTAGACATCAGGCCACCTCAGGTCACACTCCTAAAGTGTTTGTTGAATCCTGAATAACTTCACTTGTCACAATCCAGTCCAAATCTTCCTGGTGCTGAACCATGTTTTCCTTGCCTTTCTTGTGCTGTGTAGGTCCATAAAAGTCCGCTCCATGCTTTACTCCTCCCCCTGTGATTTTTGGTCCTTGGCTGACAGACAAGAAAACCTGTCACTACTTCTGCCTACACTTTTGACACCTACACTCTTGCTGCCACTCACCAGCCACAATCTGAGAGCTCTTTCAATATTTAAGCTTCTTGCTAGTTTATTACTCGGTTGCCCATTGTGGAGTTTGTTCTTTTGTTCTGTTGTGCAATGTTTGGAGTAAATGTAGTTTAACCATGTAGTATTTAATTGTAAGATAACTTCATTTTCTTGATAAATGAAACAATATGCTAAAATGTTCAGCTATATTAGTAAAACCCATTCTCTGCACTGCTTTCACTCCCATGTCTGATTGTCCTTCTTAGTGACATTCCACTACTGCTGAGCAAATCCTGGGGCAGGGTGTGTTGCATAAGGTATTCCCCTCTCCCCTTATCCGTATGTATAAAAGTTCTCTTGTGTTTTCTTTTCAGAGAAAAAAATAAGATGACTCAACTCCGGATGCATCTCTATTAACCACCCAAATTTGTTCTTACCCTGGTGTGCTGAAACATGATTGCTTATATCTTAAAGATGCTATTTTACAAGCCCATTTCCAACCCTATGATTAGGCTGGGGAATAAAACGGACCATTTTAACTAATGCTTATCTGGCATTGACATGAATGAAGCCAAAGACCATTCACAATAGGCTCCAGCCACTTATACTTGAATCTCCAACTCAAGGTAACATGTTTGGAGGGGGACTGTGATCAGAGGGATGAAGTGGTGTAGTCTATGTGTTATACGCAAAATTATGCAGTATACCCACTTAAAAAGCATCACTATCTCAGTATACCCACTTAAAATAGGCAAGGATACGTATTAACATTTGGGGTTGATCACAGTATACCCACTACAGCTAACTGCTACATCACAGTATACTGACTACAGCTAACTAGACTACACCACTGGAAGGTTTGCGTCACAGTCTATGCATCACACTCTCTTTGTTCTGATTTGCCTGATTTTTAGTGGTCATTTCAAAGTCTGAGAACTGCATCTGAAGGAAGAAACAACTGTGTTTCTGGTTCACAGTAGCTTTATGGCTATGCATGGGACTCTCCTTATTCTCCTTAGTCAAAGCAAAAACTTTTTTTTCCCCATTCTATGTCATCTTTAAAATACTGTTGCCGGTAATCTGACCATATATGATTCGCTGAAGCATGAAATAACTAAACTCTAGTTTTATCAGCACGTCTTTTGTGATATTCATATAACATTCATGCATTTTTATGTTCCAATCCAATCCAAACATTCAAAATCTATTCATTCCTTCCATTGGAGAGCCAATTCTTGGACACTGAAGGCAAGATATATGTTTCTCTTATCTTGGTAAGAGTGCATTTAACCATGCATACAATTTTTTACCTAAAAGAAAAAAACACACTAAACATTGGTGAATACCAGAAATAAATTGGTACTAACAAAACAAAGTGGAAGCAAACAAAAATCTGTATATTGTTTCCTGCATGAAGTCCAATGTGCATGTGAAAGTGTTTAGTGATAGTGTTTTGTAAATTATTTTGTATAAAATGTTACTAAGGAAATGTGTCTGCTCTTGAGGACCGTGAGAAAATGTTATGGCATTTGAGTCTGTTTTACTGATGAGACAACTGTTGGACAACTTGGCAAAGATTTGGGCCTTGTTTATGAAATGCATCAGAACATCAGAAACTTTTCTCAATTGAAATAAATGAATCAACATATATGTGGACGTGTGACCCCTTGTACCCAGGCTCTGTGTAGTCAAGCAGTCAGTCCTAGTGGTGTCCATAATGTAGTGTGGCGTGTATGGATAGGCTACCTGTACTTCAGGGGTTTTACTGTCTTTATTTTACAGAACCATTTAGGTCACTGGCCACCACCATCTCTTTCTTTTCAAATACTGACGCACACATGCACACACACACACACACACACATTGATTACTCAAATAAATACATTAGTTAACTCTTTTCTCCTTCTTCCTCTTCATGCTGTGGTTCCAGCAATGATTGTAAAATAAATGGGGGGTTTGTCCAGGACCTGAAGAACATTTTGGGAGTTTGGACTGCAGAGATTTCGGGTGAGTTGTTGAAAGTGGTCCAGTTAGGTTGCTTAACAGCTTTTCCTGTGGCCAGTGAGATGTTAAGATAAATAAATTAGCCACTCCGCCCTCAGTGTCCCACCAGCGGGACGGTTACCCACCTGCCCCCAACATTCTAAATCATATGCACCATATTGCTATGTAGCATAGTAATGGTATACACCATTTGAAAGCTTGGACTCTTGGGAATCCATACATAACAACCTTTATCATGTACAATCTGTCTAGTGCTTTACATTGTGACATTAATCTTACTATATCTCAATTCAATTTAATAAAAAATGCCCCCCTCCCCCTCCCCCTTGATGCTTTCCTAATTTCTATCTGCAGTTATCCCTTAGCAATGAGTAGATGCAGCATATTGGGTCTTGAAATATTCACAGGAAACCATAGAAATTGAATCTTCATGTTGTTTTATTTCATTCGTTTTGTAGATGTATAGTCCATCTTATACACACACCCATTGAACCAACAAAGTAAATGCAAAAATAGAGACCTTTGTGTAATTATTCCATATTTTGTGTAGCCATTCTATATCAGAAAACCTGACATACAATCCAAATAGTCTTCAAACTTCAGAGTGTTACCTTTCATTTGAGACCAAGATTATGCTTCTACACAAAGGGGTTCATACGCAGTATGCAGTAAGCATTTGACTGTCAGTATGCAATCCAAAAGTCCTATGGGGAGTTTCCATAGGCCATTTTACAAAACACATTAGCATACCTTGGCAAATAATGGTCTAAAGTACACATATTTTCATTCTATATTGATCTATTTTTGCACACAGCTTCACATGATCTGGTGCTAGGGCTCAGTTGTGTTTCTAAGTCATATCAAGTGACCTAGAGGGCTAAAATGTGGTCAGTTCAGAGATGTTTGTAATCCGGCAGAAAGAAAAAAACTATATTCTAGCCTCTGTAGTTCTGTGTTAGTACATCACATAGTTATTCTGATTGTTTTCAAAGAAACTACAGTGTCTCAGCTTTCCAAAGAGGTCAAGGTCATTTGATTATAGGCCTAACTAGGTAAAAAAAGTGTCCTCTGAAGCAGGCGCTTTGCAATTTCTGGCAGCAACTGGCTGGGGCACCTGCACCGTACGCCGGCGGTTCGATTCCGGCCCCGTGGTCCTTTCCGGGTCCCACCCCTGCTCTCTCTCCCATTCGCTTCCTGTCCCTCTCCACTGTCACTATCATTAAAGGCATAAAAAGGCCAAAAAAAAAAACAACTGGTATAAATTGGTATTGAGAACCAATGCGTTAGAGATGGAAAGCTAACAAACAAGCTGATTTTCCTTTTACTGCATAACCTTCTGCTTTCCCTCTGGGCCATTCTCCATTCATGCCCCCGAAGAGCCAGTCTCTCATAGTGATCTAAATGAGCCAAGGGTTTAAGCAATGGGTACAGTTTCGAGCACAAGCAGGCTTGTGACTAGTGATGGCCAGATGCACATAGAATATACTTATTATGCATCATTCCTTGGCATACCAAATGTCACAAATGAGGTTTTAGGCAGTGTGATTAAGATTGTCATACTCTTTTCATAATCCAAATAAATGAAATGAATGTCTATGTGCACTTCATCCA
Source organism: Alosa alosa (assembly GCF_017589495.1). NCBI lineage: Eukaryota > Metazoa > Chordata > Actinopteri > Clupeiformes > Clupeidae > Alosa > Alosa alosa. The sequence goes on from NC_063212.1 coordinate 14,619,136, forward strand.
CATTAAATATGAATATCTGTGTTTAATAGAAAGGATCAGTTATACAGTCCACATTCCATTTCTACTTGTCTATTCTGTGTAAAATATCATGGTGAATCATCTCTCTGTGTCATTGGAATGTGAAAAATATCATAGATAAGTAAGCCTCAAGTAGCTCTAGCTGTTTCAAAACATTAGGACAACATGGAAGGAAATGAAAAACAGAAACAGCTCTTCATGACCACTCTCTGTGACTCAGGGTTTGCAATTGTATGTCTATCTGATGTAAATTGTACAAATTACAATTCAGTTTGCATTGCATTGCATTGCATTGTTATTTAAAGGACTTTTGTTGTTCTTGGTCCATCCTTGCCATAATCTTGTCGAGTTTGCTTTGGGTGAGGGTCCCAAAGGCTTTCATTTTACCTGCTGTGATGGTCTCAAAAGGTTTTGCCTTCATTTGGGTCAGCGCCTCATAAATCCCAGTCTTGTCTTGCTCTTGCTGTTTTGTCTCTAGGGCATTTGTGTCATGGTTGGCCACCTGGTTGGTAACTTGGCTACTTCTCTCTGTCCTTCCAAGGCCTACCCTTAAGTAGACCATGGCAGCATCGTTGGCCTCTTCAGTGGTCTTCAGCTCCTGTAGCGACTGGACTTTCTCTGAGTTTCCTGCTTCCTTCAGGATGTCGATAATGAAGTCCAAATGGAGCAGTGTGGAGAGGGAGTCGCTCTTGAGGGCGATCCTCTCCAGGGTGAGGATGCTCTGGTAGGCCTCCTCCATCAGCTGTGACTTCTCCTCTTGCAGGGCATCGAGCTCGCTTTCGACTTGGTTCTTCAGCTCCACTTTCTCCTGATATTCCTCCTCGTACTTTGTTTTGAGCTCTTCATTGATTTTCATCACCTTCCTTGTCTTCTGGATGTACATCTTAGCCTCATTTGTGTGCTTAGAGTAGTGGCACTTGCCAGTACACACAGTGCAGTACTTTTTCTTCATGGCTTTGCACGATTTTAGCTTTTCCGAACAACTTGGGAAGTGGCAATTTTCCTGGCACGTATCGCATGAGGTTACTTTTTTTGATTTCTTTGGATTTGACCCAGTGTCGACCTTCTCTTTGTATGGCTCATCAACTTCAAATTGTAACTTCTCGCATGTTTCTAGATCTTGACGGTTTTGTTCCATGGCTGCATCGATTTGTGCCATTTCACATTCCTTAAGGTTAATGGCATTGATCCGCTCTTCAAGGTTGCCGATGCAAATCTCTAGCTGCTTGCGTTCTCTCAGAACACTCCTTGTGGACCGCAAATTCTTCTTGTCAGTTGTCTTCAAAAAGTTGAATAATTTTTCAACACTCTGCATGCCCATGTTCCAGGCTGATTTGTGAAGGCTTTCAAAATCCTTGTCCAAATCAGGTTGGCAGTTGTCAAACAAGAAGTGCTCAGGTTGGTTCTGTTGGTTTTTGGCACACAGAATATTCCCTTCAGAAATGGCAGCAAGTACATTTTTGGGGGACTTCCCATCTGAATGTGTGACAAAAAGCACTATGTTTTTCTCCAAGTCTTTCCCGAACAGTGACAGAATTGCGTCAAATATGTAGCGCTGAGAGGCTGTGAGTCGGTTCTGAGTGGACCTCACCACAAGTCCAATGGCATCGATGCCGCGGACCTCATCCTCAGATCTGAACAGCTTGTTCAGATTCTCGGCTATCAGAAGGTCATACTCCATCCCTCTCGTATAACCATACCCAGGTGTGTCAATAATGGTCAGGCAGATGGGGTTCTCCTCCACAAAGACCTCGTAAACAGTGATGTTGGTTGTTTTGGTTTCAGACAGTTTCACCTCTACCTCCTCTGTGATATCAAACCAGACTTTATCCTCCCACTTTATGCCCAGGAGGTAGTTGACCAAAGTGTTGATGATGCTGGTTTTCCCTGTGCCAGTCTCCCCCACCAGCAGAATAGTTTTGTTCATTTTTCTCAGGTCTCTCTCGCCAAATGTCCATCTTTGGACCATTGGATTCTCATCCAGGTATCTCTTCTCTGTTGGCAGTCGGTAGGCTATTGGGGGTCCAAGTCTGATCTGAATTTTCTTTTGCACCAAGAACCGCAATGGGGATGATGTACCACTTGTTCTGAAGAGGAAAGAATATATCCACTTGACGTTAAAAAACAATTTAAGTCACATGCACAAAAATGCTAAATGACAACAAATTATCATTTGATGAACATAATATCATACATATTGATTTGATGTTGAGAATGTTGAATGAAATCTGGAGTCAAGGCAGTGCAATGATTTCAAATTATAATATTCTTCTATGGGTCCATATCAGTTCAAACTGCTTTGACAATAAGTTAGCTTTTTTTTAGTGAATCAGTCCATGTCATGTCCATGAGCCTGATATCTTATGCCGTTGGTGAGACATGCCTTTTCAATTATGGATACGCTCTAGAACTGAGGTTCCCAAACTGTGAGGCGCGGAGGGGAGGCGCGGACGGTTGATTCAAAAAAGAAGGAAAAACGTTTATTTCATGTTAGAACTATCTATTTTTTTTTTCAATGATTATGTAATTGTCAACATTATAAAATCGAAATAAATCATAGAAGAGATGTATACTAAATGTTTGGGATAGTGGAAGTATTATTGATCCCTTGAGAATGAATGTATTGTGCCAAACTTCATAACGTAATTTAGCAACAGTGCCGCCAGCCGAGCTAGCTGCAAGTTACCAGTGAACGGTAACTTGCAGCTTGGAGCTTGAGCTCCAAGCGGATTTGTACACGCACACTGTTTACAGCTCTTCGAGTTACGGTAAAATGTATTTTTTGGTACATAGCTAATTTAGATAAACTTATGGTGTGGGTGCTTGCATTTCTTTAGGAATCCGCCGCCTTGGTTTATAGAAATTAATATTAAGTGACAGATACACGTAAGAGGTTAGACATACGTGACAGTAATATGTGACGTTCCGATAGCTAATTTAAAATGGACAGATTTGTCACAATTGCTGCACGGCCCGAGCCTGATATGGGCAACAAAGCCAAACGTTGAAAATATGATGAAAACTCATTGCATTGCATTGCATAGTATAGCACCGATTTAAGTGGATTAACTGAAGTGAATATCATTATTTGAAAATGATTGTTGGGGCGCGGAGGTGTCACTGTTTTCAGAGGGGAGGCCCACATTGATGGAGTTTGGGAACCCATGCTCTACAAAAAAAATTACAGCAAATGCCAAGGTTGTCCCATTCTGTGGGCAGGGGGCCCCCATGGGGTGGTCAGGCGTGACTGCAGCCACCCCGCTATGAACTCTGGACATTCCAGTGGCCACCCCTACTGGATATACATTTTTCAGTGGGTAATACTTTTAATTAAATTGCCTAATGTCTAAATAAACAACATGACATGAAATGGCAATATGACAATTTATGACATGAAAGAAAATAAAATGCAGCACCTGCTGCCGCACCATCCAAAGATTGTAGATAGGAGTATCTATTTACAATCTTTGGCGCCACTGTCGTCACTGTCACATATTTCCCCCCTGCCGATTGCTGATCACTGTTACTGCACTGTCACTGCACTTGCACTGGTTTATAAAAATTAATTTCACCAATTACCAGTGAGCTCTCACCCATTTCACCTTGACATAGCTTTTCCTGAACTTTAGGACAAACCCCGAAATGTATTTCTAACTATTCGTCAGTAACCATGCAGTTTAGACTCATGATAGGGCCCAAAAATGCTTTTGCTCACCTATCTTACTCTAGAAAAGATGGTGAATAACCCAATTTCATAAAACAGTGGCGTGTTCCTTTAAGCCCAGTTTGGACGAGATTAGTTTTACGTAGAGACGTGGGGTAAATTAATTATTACCAGGGGTTTTATTTATTTCCTTTCCGAGGAACTTCAAAGTGTGCTTGCTCAGGTGCGGTTCATCAACAGGACCAGGCAGTGAATTGTGCATTGAACTCAACTTGATCCAAGGATTCCAACGGTACCTCATTTTTCAACATTGGGCATACAAGTCAAAGGTTACGTGCAGTAACACACGTCTGAAACGCCAAAACACACTTTTGCTAGTTGCAGCACACCCTAGAGGTCAAAGGGCACAACATTTCATATGTGTCCTCATGTTGGAGTCCCGAGTCCATTTACCAAGTTTTGTTTTGATATGTTAAGGTTTTTGCTGAGATATGACCTTACTTCCTGTTTGGCAGCTTCACGACTGATTTCAATTGGCTTTTGCTCACTTATCTAACTCTTGGGGAGATGGTGAATAACCCAATTTCATAAAACGGTGGCGTGTTCCTTTAATTCAAATGCAAAATTCCATAATGAATGGTACAATATACCGACCAGTGATTTCAGAGCAGCCGCGTAGTGTACTTTCTAAGCTTATAACCAGATATACACCAATTCTGGAAATATGTGTATTAATGTAGTCAAATTGCTACAACAAAATTCCCTGATATTCCATGACTTTGCCCCCAAAATAATACAATTCCCTGACTTTCCATATCTGGAATAGACTTTCCAAAATTCCATGATATTCCAGAAATTCCATGACCCATGGCAACCCTGTAAAATGAATGTTAGCAATGCTAAGCAGAAAAGTTAGCATAGGTTACCACTAGTCACACTGTGATGTGTCAATTTGCAGATGATGGAAGAGAGGCTGGATATTTCTTCTTTTTTTAAAAAAAAAAGAAAAGTTGGAACAAGGGAGATGCAGAAGACAGGGGAGCCACATAGATTTTATGATGCTGAGGATGAGAAAGCACTCAAAGATGACCACCTAACTCAGCCAGAGCAAGCCAGGGGATCATGTCAGAACAGGGGCAGAACACAACGACAAAACTGTGTATCCTTTATAAGAAAATGGATGCTAGGGACAACAATATTATATATTGATACATGTATTGTATTGTATTGTTATAGCATGTCTACACTGTATTATGACTTATGATATATTCATATTCTGATGTTAATTCATAGTTGAGCTTGAAGTCTAAATAGAATTGCCTATATTTAAAATGTTAGCAATTATTACTGTGGAAAAGGCTATTATTATTATGACCGCCGCGCAGCGAAGCGCTGGTCCTATGTCCAACAAAGGTGGATAGGCTGCATTAAAATGTACATTATCTATATGTTAACGTGGTGAATGTGAGTGGGGGGAGAGTTCAGAGGGGGCGTGGCCGGTTGAGAACCTGGTGCAAACGTGACCGTAGGCTTACAAAAGTAAGCCTTTTTTATTTTTGTTTATTCACCAAAGTGAAGTGGTAAACAACATACTACATTGGCCGTTTTTTCACTGCTCTGTATTGTAAAAACAGAATAACTGAAGTTATTTTTTTTCTATTATTGTGTCACCCCAAGATGTGGCTACCCCTGGCCACCCCTATTAAAATGTTCTGGGGGCGCCACTGTTTCTGGGAGGATTTTTTATCCACTATCCTTTCGTATCCTTTTCTTGATCTTTAACAAAAACCTGTCTGACATGGTGGTGCGTCTTTTGGGAAGGAGTATACACTTGATTATCTAGATAGATAAACCCGAACTGGTTAATTATGTGTCTCAAAACGGGACCACATGATGTTTGTTGTGGCTTGCGTGCACATGCCTATCCTCCACATGTTTTACCTCTCTTAGACTGAACTTGAGTAAAGTATTTGCTGATATTATCTTATCCCATCAAAAAGGTTTTGCTGCTGTAATCTCAACAAAAGGTACAGGCTAGAGAAAACACTCATACAACACAATTGCAAATTAATAGGAAGAGGGAGGATTTTGGATGCATACTATTATGATATAGACTAATTATACATTAATAGTCTACAGGTAATAGCCCATTGCAAAAGCCTGTGGTGTATGGTAGTAACATGCGTTGAAATAACTTGCAGTAAAGGGGCAGCCATGGCCTATTGGTTAGCGCTTCGGACTTGTACCTGGAGGGTTGGCGGTTTGAACCCCGACCAGAAGGCACGGCTGAAGTGCCCTTGAGCAAGGCACCTAACCCCTCACTGCTCCCCGAGCGCCGCTGTTGTTGCAGGCAGCTCACTGCGCCGGGATTAGTGAGTGCTTCACCTCACTGTGTGTTCACTGTGTGCTGATTGTGTTTCACTAATTCACGGATTAGGATAAATGCAGAGATCAACTTTCCCTCACGGGATCAAAAGAGTATATATACTATACTATACTATACTATACTATACTATACTATAGAGTATATACTAATATACTTTTTTAATCAAAGAGTGAGCAGAGCAGCAGGAGCATTACCAGGTGTTTGCTTACATCAGGTGTTTTATGAAATAGAAGTGTCATTTAGGCTATCATCTGTATAATTCAAAACAACAGTTTAATTTATTGTGTGGATAAGTTTTAACAGTTAACTGTGCATTTGAGACAGACAGAGGAAAAGAAGACATCTCACTTTAGCATACATGGCATGTAATTCTGCACATGGATAATTTCATGGATAGGGCCTATGACTTATGTTGCTATCTGGTGATTTAGACCTGATCTACCCACAATGAATAAAAAGTCTTGAGGAGGAGAAGAGATCTATAGTGACAACAACTATGATGGCTTCATCTTGATGATTAATTGATGGTAATTTTACCCAGTATACAGACTTTCATTCAATATTCTCAAGTTCCGTTCAATATAGGGATCCATTCAGTATAGACGTTTTAGCCTACAAATTCAGATGTCTTTTGATATATTCAGACATTGATTGAAAATGTTCAAATTCATGTCAAGATATCCAGGGTTCTATTCAATAGTTACACTGATGTTAAAACTTTAAATGGACAACTGTCACTACATAAATAATTGTGATGATGAGTCATCCTACACACTGTACTTGTAATATCTGTCTTAATGGGTAGTTGGGTGTACACAAAATAATTTTAGTTACATCCAGGTAGGCATCCTCATGCTATGATCTTCATATCATATCACATCATATCATAAACTAGGTAGGACTCCAGAGAATGTAAAGTTTAGGAGTGAATCTGACAAAGCATTGTAAACTTCTTGAATTTCCCCTTCAATAAAGTATCTATCTATCTATCTATCTATCTATCTATCTATCTATCTATCAAACAGTACTCACACGTAGGCCATGTTTGATTCCTTGTATTTTTCATGTAACTGTTTGTTTGTGGTGGGGCCTCCTGCCAATTTTCTGTAAGCAAAGTAAGAATGTTAAATCATCTCTTTTGCCCAGAAGGCCACTTATTCAGTTCCAGTTTGAGCATGCATTATGCTTCACTCAGTTCCATTTTCTTGTTTCATTTGGTCACCATATACAGTAACTGTATAGTACAGTAACTGAATATTACAGGGTTCATTTGAAATTTTAGAAAAGCCCAGATGCAACTGGACAATAACAAGTGAAGAAGAACAAGAAAATCTAAATGGGTGTAGGTGAACACATGAAATGGAACACATGAAATGTCTAGAACTTACTTTTGGATGAGTTTGGTGTCCCTCACTGAATCTCAGCTTGAAAATGACCGGACAGGACCAACATGCAACCTTATGTATTTGAAGAAAACTACTTCCTCATTATAACACATTCCTAAGGGTCATACTCAGGTAATTCAGCATTTTTCTATCAGTGTTATCTTTCAACTCAGTGGAAGGTATGACAGTTTTTGGATTGGTTCGGTTCCAGATGGATGAGTGGAGCTAGGCGGAGCGAAATTCATCTGGCGAGGGTCAGGTTATGCATTTATAGCACAAAAAGGGAAATGCAGTTCAGTTTAAAAAGAGGCCGACCTGTTAAATGTGTCGTTCTACATTCATTGGTTACGGAAATGATGGTGGGTAGTATGCCATGTCAGTGGTTCTCAACTGGTCTGGCTTTGGGACCCACAATTTCCCATGTTCATAAAGTCGCGACCCATATATTTTTTAGCGTTCAAGCCAATGGATATGGTGAGCTACATGGTAAGACAAGCGAAGTGCCTGTAGGCCTACTTGTTTGGAGCATGCGGATGTTTGCCATTAGCCTACATTTGTGAAGTCTTCAACGCTTGATGTCACCTTTCAAAGTAAGGTGTGACTTTGACAAGGGTGCCTTGTTTTCATGTGGCATTTTAGTTTTGATGGTTTCATGCTCTCATGTGCCAGCCATCTACTGCACACCACAAAGTGGGGTTTCTGTCCTATTTTGTCCTCAGTTTAAGTGAATCCATATCCGAGCCTAGACAGAAGAGACAGAAAATAGTATTTCTTGTCTCTTGGGGATACATTTTCAATAATATACCTTGTAGTTTCTTTTTAAAAAGTTGGTATACCATGATTATTGTGTGGATATTTTTGTATTTTCAAATTACTAATTACTTGTATTTTAATTAAATACATTTTTCACATCAGTAATTTATTTTGTTACATTTTATGAGCCAGTATTTGTAGTTTGTAACAAAATAGTTTTTGATGTATTTGTGCCCACCTCTGCCCACGGTGTATATTTCTGGCTGAGCTAGTGAATAAATGGGGATGGTACTTCCTTACTTTCTCCAGTTCTATTGCTGCTGTCATGTGCTCCTTGTAAGCAGTGGCATAACTGTAGTAGGTGCAGCATGTGCAGTCGCAACAGGGCCCCTGCCTCCTTTTTTTTTTTTTTTGAACTTTAGAATGTTAGAGCACGGAGAGTGAAGCGTCACTTTGACGATCTATCGGAAGATGAGCGCTTAACCGATGCAGATAGATACTTCAAAGTGCAGGTATTTAATACAACTCTGGGCATCATAATCAGTCAGCTCTCCCAAAGATTTGCAAGTATGCGGGAAACTTGTCGTGTTTGAGTCTTAACGTCCTATGACCCTTCAACTCGCAGGTGATGATGAACTGCTTGAAAAGGCAAGACGTTTGTCAGACCATTATAGCAGGGACATTGCACCGACATTCCCAACACAACTCCTCTCATTCAGGTCTTGCTTTAAAGCAGAGATTTCCCAGAAGTCATCTATTTTTCAACTTGCCAAAATGCTGGTGGTAGATTATGACAGTGTAACATCCACATTCGGGGAAGTGTACTCATGTTGTTTCTGACATTGCCTGTGACTGTGGCAACAGCTAAGCGATTTTTTCCAAACTCAAACTTATTAAGACCTATACCTAAGGAGCAGCATGGGGCAGGAGAGGCTCTGTGGGTTAGCTATCCTGTCCATTGAAAATACGAGAGCCAGAGCATTAAATATTGGGAACATCGTTGACGATTTTGCACAACAAAAGGCTCGTAAGATGGCCTTCTTCTAATGGCCTAATTCACGCATATTGGGGATTGTATGCATATGAATGATTTTATTTGGTTTCTGGACGGTTAAATAAGTTAAGCTACATTAAGTTTTGTTTCTGCACAGTGCGAGTTTATAAGCAAGTAATCTACGCTTGCAGTTTCATCAGAGGGTTGAAGAGGCGCATTGAGTGTTCCCATAATTCCATGCGAGATGTTAATGTAGTAATATTAGATTACCCTGGCCTGCAGGCTGTTAATAAAATTATTATTTTATGTTTTCACATGTAATGGATATGTAGTCGTGTGTTTTTTTATTTGAAATTGTAATCTGTAACTCCTAAACTACTTCGGTGCCTCAGGCCGTTTGCATAAACAATTGAAGTCACCCTTAATGTGTATTGCATGTATCAGAGCTAATACATCCTGGGCCAAACAACGACGGGATGGGGCTCGTGTAGCGCTCTCACACCTGGGCCCAGCATTGGTTTGCTACGCCACTACTTGTAAGATCTGTAGTCTAACACTGGAAATGACGAAGATAGGTGGATCTTCTCTTTTCAACGTGCGCTATACATGTGTAATGATATGAATAGATCTGCATAATATGTGAAAGTAAATAGACATGTTAAATCTCACCAAACACAGAGTTGTGCATGTCGAGAAGGGTATATAGTGGTATGAGGTGGGAAATTAAGCATAACATTCTTGTCTTGTAACATAATTTTTAATTTATTTAAATTATTATTATAGCTATGTCAGAAAATGAGACTGTTTTATAGAACATGTGCAAATGACACCCTCTACTGGACAAATCTGTTCATCATCATATTTCCTTTAACAGCTGTCATAACTCTAGGGTCAGCCCTTTGTGACTCATGCTTACATTAAAAATGCAACACTATGTACTGGTGAACAAAGCAGTCCTCACAGACTCCTCAGTCCAAAGAAATATGAAGTGAAATTGGCATTGATATTAAGTGCCAGAGAAATATGTCATCATTCACATTTCATATTATGTGTCATGTTTTGACCTTTCATTTACATTTTCCTCAAAGTAATGTTTAGTATGTCAGATAAATCGGTCAGATTCAAACAATGTATTCTTGTCATGGCAGTGTTTAAAATAGACTTTTATCAGCACATCCAAATTGATGCCCCTGTCCCATGATACCACAGTACTGGGCCTTTCAATTCAGAATGACCATAATCCTAAATGCTCTGGAATACAAAAGGTATGTTTATTAAAGTGTATTTCAATGTTGATAAAGCAAACACATGCATACTATACACTGTACACGACAGAAATAGCACATAACAAACCAAAATAATATATAATAATATATCAAAATATAAAAATAAAACTTTAAATTACTTTTTATAATTATGTATAGACGACCTCTCTAGTCACATAATGGCTACAGCTGTATGTATATGGCACTTAAGGAGTTGTAGTTAAGTATACAATGAAGCAGATATATTTCTAAATATAAAAATATATACAGTATTTATGTACGCCACATACAAAAAAATGGTATGGAAAACAAAGTTTTACATATTTACCTCACACAACTTAACTTGAAATATGAACAGAGACAAAAACAATGTATACTATTATATAAAATGTGCAAAAACATACTGTAAATCATTATTATCACGATGAATATTACATCTAATGTACAATACAGAAAGCATGTCCAAGTTGTAGATGTGTAGGTGTAGAACGCATGTTCTAAGGTGCAAATAAAGCATTAAAAACAAGCACTAATGCCTTAAAGTGGAGGTGTTTTTTTTTCAATTATATCTCTATTTCTCCAGGTCACTGAATACTGTCGGTACAAATGAAAAGAAACCAATCGGTTCTACCTCGCTCGAGTTGCTGCAGTCACTGTAACGGTGTGGCAGCTTTCACTGTGGGCTGCAGCAACTCTAGCTACTGTAGGTAGAACCAATTGGTTTCATTGTTTCCTTCTTTTTTTCAACAGTACTCGGTGACCTCGAGAAACAGAGATCCATGTGAAAAAACGCCAGAATTCTCCATCAATACATCGGCTCCCCAGACTCCTGTCTGGAGCCAGGCCAAGACCCTTTAGATACTACAGGTCCCAGTAAGATCAATAAACCAACCTCTCTGCAGTGGCATGTATTCAGACTGATCCCCTTCTCTTGTTGTAGATTGGATCTGGCCCTGGGTTGAACGCTGATTGATGCTCTGCTGTTGCCCACCACTAGAGGGGAGACATACATATATACTATGCTAAGCAGGGTGACAGCATGGTGAAAGTACTTTTAAAGTTAGCCGAAGGTGTCAATAATCTTTTATGTGTAAATTAGGTGAACCATGTTATATAGGGTGTAGGAAACTCACAGCAAAATCCTGGAGCACTGAACACCTAGAATAAGGAAAAAAGAGCTAGTGATTGACAACAAAATGAGGATGTGTGTAATCTTCTGTGGAATATTGATGATTGTATTTTTTTTATCAGCATGCTATTATTCAAATTATTCCATCTACTGACCACTGTCATCCTTAATTAACACACGTGTTTATCTAGTGACAGCTTGGGATTTCCCAGTCCTTGTTTTAAAGTAATATTTTTAACCTGCATCTATCTAATGACTTAATTTTACAACAATGAAGTCATTATATAATTTTATAAAATCGCATATTCATTACCTTTAAGCCTTTTGGATCGAAACAGCAGTACGAATAGAGTGGAGAGTATAAAGACCAGACCCAACCCCACTCCGATGCCTACTGCAACCATCCTAGAGGATCCCGAGGCTTAAAGACATGAAAGAACACTATTACAATAGAGATTACCACACACACACACACACACACACACACACACACACACACACACACACACACACACACACACACACACACACACACACACACACACACACACACACACACACACACACACACACACACACACACAAACACAACACACAACACACACACACACACACACACACACACACACACACACACAAACACAAACAAAACTAAGGATGCATTTCAGTAAATGTTACCCTGAACTCTAAATATTGCATGAACAGCAACATGTTTTTACCTCTTACTGTAATCCAGGTCTTTGGTGACTCTGATTGATATGACCTTTGACACCAATATGACCCCTCATGTCCCTTTGAGACGGAATGGATGGTCATCTCTCCGTCTGTCTGATTCAGTGGCGAGTCGTCTTTGTAGAAGTCTCCTCTGAAGCGTAAGGGTCTGTGGCGGTGAATGCAGCGCAGGGTCAGAGGATCTCCCTCCAGCACTGGGTGAGCAGGACTCTCCAGGATCACATCACCATCTGTGTGAACCACATGATGCATTCTTGGTAACACTTTACTTGAACACCATTTTATGCAGTATAAACGGACATTCAGAAGATGTCCCCTGTAAGTGAATCATCAGTGACACAGACAATGACAAAAATGGGCTTGATTGGAAATGCCTACCTTGCACTGTGATGTTGACAGGGTTACTCTTGTTCCCCGACTGATCCTGACACCAGTAAACTCCACTGTCAGATGTATGAAGGGAGGGTCGAGTGCAGGTGTTTCCTTTCATATCAGGACACTTTGATACTGTTCCTGATCTAAACTCGACCACATCCCATCCAGTAGAGTCCTCCTGCATTGTGCAGGTCAGTGAGAGAGACTCAGAGGAGAAGTGTTGATTTCTGTTGGGACTGATGACCAGAGGTGCAGGAGGGGACTGACCTGGATCAACGAAAATAGAGACACAATTGTTCAGTTTCCCATACACAGATGAAGCCTTATCCAAGACCAGTGTTTGGTTTTTAGTTTCAATTTACATTTTCAATAAATATTTTTTTCAGTCTAGGACATGGTTTAGTCCATCTCTAGGGAACTGGTACAACTGCATACAGGTGTGAGTGCTGATGCACAACCAATTGTGTCTTCTTCTTCTTGAATTTCCCCTAGAGGATCAATAAAGTATCTATCTGTATCTATCTATCTCTATCACATCATGGAACAAACTTAATCACAGGTGTTATCCAAATGTATGGTTTTAAACTTTACAACACAGATAATTGTTTTAAATACCCTTGTATATAAACAAGACTTTTTAGTGTATCCCACATAAAAGACTGTTCTTCACCTGTGACCCAGAGAGGCTGAGGTTGGCTGAACTCTGTGTGATAGGCTGACTCTCCTCTCTCTGCTCTGCACACATAAACCCCTGTGCGTCTAAGAGCAGCAGGGCTGAGAGTGTAGGAGCCTCCAGCTCCTCTGATGCTGTATGAAATAACCTTTTCACAGTGTGTGAGGTCCTTACACGTACTAGAGGACATAGTACCACTGTGGGGAATCATTTTGTACCAGTGGAATCTCCAGCCTGTAGTGGAGCCTCCAACATCACAGCTCAGAGTCACAGAGTCTCCCTCAGTAAGCCAAGACTCCCTGTTGATCTTGAGATCTACTTGAGGTTTCCCTGCTTGGCAGAAGTTGAGAGCTGGTACACTATTCAAATATGCACTGCATATCATACAATACTTTGTATACATGTAATGCATATATTTTTATATTCTTAAAATTCCCCCCAAAAAACTAAGGGGTACAGTAAAAAACATTTGTTTACCTGATACAGCTCTAATACTGAAAGATTCAATGGTGCTAACAAGAGTATTTTTATGTGTTTCTTTACATGTGTAGTTAGTTTCCCCAGATTCAACTGCAAAAGTATACTCCTGTGTAGAAATAACCAATGGGCGAAGAGGACAGTCTTCGACCCCAGCCTCTCGCAGTGCGAGCAGAATTGGGGGACCGGCAATGCTGTCCAGGCATGAGATATGCCCAGACAGCTTATACAAATGGAATGCGGGTCCACACCGCTTCATTTGGGCAGGCTCGGGCATATTTTCAGTGTTGTAATGTAACCGAGTATAAATACTTCGTTACTGTACTTAAGTAGACATTTCACGTATCTGTACTTTACTTCGCTATTTAAATTTATGTCAACTTTCACTTTTACTCCATTACATTTCCTAGATAAAATGAATACTTTTACTCTGTTATATTTCCACTAAGCATCTTCGTTATTCGTTACTAAAACATAAAATTAGAAGAAATGTGTGCGACTGCAATAAGGGAGGTTTGGCGAATCACTGCTCCTAGATTGCATTACGCACGCTCCGTGCTCTATTTCAGCGCTTGTTTGTTGCTAAAGGAGGAGGGAGGAGGACGCACAACTGAAACCGCCATGGAAGCACGAGCACCTACTGGAGGACCTCCCGTTATCATAGACGACCACCCCGACGATAGTGGTGAACAGGGTAGTGGTGAAGAGAACGTCATACACCCGTGGCCGTATTTGCAAGAAATGTTTCTGTACATTGGCAGCTTTCTGTGTAGCTGAACACTCCGCTACCTGCCTCAGCGGCCTGTGAAAGGCTATTTAGCATCGCAGGACTTGTCTTCAGTCCAGGAAGAGTAAGACTGAATCAGGCCCGGGGTGGGTAATCGGGAGAATTCCCGGTGGGCCGCTTCAGTTTTGGGCTGGTCGAGGAAAAAAATATTGACATTTGTCACGTTAGTCTATCTTTTCTTAAAGTAGGACACGTTCCGCATTCTGTGCATGACACCAATGCCTCTGCATGGGTTGTTGTAGCCTACGTGAGGGAGTTCTCCCTCCCAAAAAGAGTCCGTCTTTTCCAAAAAGTTTTCTCAGATACGGATAGCTGAGCCGGCCCTACAGTAGGCTAGACACAAGCGTCAGGAAGAATGGATGGTAGAAAGTGGCCAGGAGAGACTGAGCAGAAGATCAACCAGTCGACCACTGAAAATGATGAGCCCGAAATTAGTGATGAGAAGGCCATGACTACAGGGACAAGTAGAGAGGATAAATTAAAGTTATTTAATGTAAGAAAGAGCAATTACCCTACATGATAAACCTATATGCCTTGTTTGCTCTGAAGAGGGTGTAGTAAAGGAGTAGGCTAAATTACCAAACAACAATATAGCCTACCCATGCAAAAAACATGTAGCCTAAACATTAGTTCAATATGCCTCTTTGTGGAAGCGTGGGATAGGCTACATTTTAAAGGCTTTCTTTCTTTCTTTCTTTCTGTTTTTGTTAACTTGTGGAATAGTGGAATATTTTTTTGTTAACTTCTCAGTTTAAGTGAATTATTATATAACCTTTACACATTTGTTGAACCATGGTACTAATAAAAACTGCAGGATAGTAATAGCTGAAATGTTGCCTCATTTATCCAATTTCCACCACTATGGAAAACGTGGGCCGGTCTTGGGCCTGAAACTCCCGGGCACTGAATTCTGGCAACTTTGAAAACCAGCTTCTTTTGAAGATGAACAGACACCTTTTCAGTTTCAATTAATGACTGGCATATTAGTAGCTGCTGGACATAGGTGGCCTGTGTGTGTGTGTGAGAGTGAGATGGTGACCTGGGGAGTAAGCCCTAGAAATGCTCATACCACATGACCAAAATGTTCTCTCTACAAGCAGGTCATTTTTTAAAAAAAAAAAAGAAATAAGTTATTTATTTTTCATTTTTACCTGAAGTTCATACAAAAGTGAAATTTCTTGATGAGTGAGATTAACCTAACCTGGGAACCCTGAATATGCTTTATGCTTTACTATAAAAAAGCCAAAATAAAGTTCACAATAAAAGTTCTAAATTAAACCGCTTGCTTTTTACTTTTACTTCAAATACTTAAGTACATTAAATATCAGAAAATTACTTTTTGATACTTAAGTACAGTATATATCAGATACGTTTTAAGTTCAGAGAAAATCCTATTCGGATCCTACTCTTCTGTTCTCAGACCAGTGGCAATAGACATTGCTAAAGAATCAATGAGTGATTGCTGGCTATAGCCGAGCAATAGAACCTTAACAGGACCTATTAGAGGTCTTCAGTGGCGATCACGTGAACGAGGAGCGTATTCCTATTGGTTAACACCGAGTAGTTGACTCATAGACAACGTGTTCAAATCCCTTCGATCCAGAATATTTGGTTCATATCATGGTGGTTTGTGCAACCGGGCCCTGAAGATCTAAGAAAAGTCTGAGTAAGCCTAGAACCTACTTAGGAATTACGAAAGTATGTGAGAAGTGAGATCAAAATGACTTTGTTTGCTTCTTTCCATCTTTCAGCTCAGCGTGAGAAAAAAACGCATCGCTTCTTTTGTACGGAAAATTTTACTTGGTCGTCAATTCACTGCAATTTCTGTGTATCGTAGCAACGAGCACACGGATGTGCTGTGGTGAATCCGGTGGGGAAATAGATCTCGTTTATTTTTCGTGTGTGTATGTTTCTATGTGATAGAATTATTATTTGATGCAAATAATTCTTGCTGGCTCAGCCAAAGTTTATCAGATGGCGGCTTAATTTGGCTTACAAAATGACTGGCTGACTGCAGCTGAAATTCTAAACGGCGCAAATGGCAGCACCTGGCGGTGGCTTCGGGTCTATGTGGGACCCGTTTTCAATGTTTGCTAAAAGAAAAATTATGCTATTTATTATTTCTCATTATTATGCGGCTCTTCACAATGCAAGTAGAACGCTCCATTGACTTGAATAGGATTTCCCAAAGTTCTACCGGTCATTATTTTTGTCTAAGGACCTCTAAATAATGACCACTGTCAATGGCAACGGATTTTCATTCAAAAGTGAAGGCGGACGGTTGATCAGCTGTGTTCTAAAGAACGTTTGATTCAAGTTCAGTGTGTGTTGCGAACTATTTGTTTCTCAGCAAAAGCTAATGAAAAAACTCAGTTTTGCACTTAATATTAATGTCCAAACATGGCCTCAAAGATAAGGCAGTTCTAAGTGTGCAAAAATGATACAAAATCAAGACAAAAATATTTTACAGGTCTTGCTTTTGAGTCCTGAATAGTAGGTAGACAAACTCTGAACACAATCTTAGATGATGCAGCAACCATTTTCCTGGATTTTGTCTGATATGACCCAATAGTCATATAGTCATACTATATGTTTCTTATGGTGGTGTGAAATGACCCAATATAGTCATATATAGTCATACTATGTGTTTCTTATGGTGGTGTGCTCTGTTCTTAATGACGTTGCATGTCTAGATGAGGAAGCACTGACATGTGCGTGCTAAGTATGGATTCAGTTGGTCTACCATGCCTACTCTCGATATTTTACAAAAATGGAGTTGGAGTCTTCCAATTGTGAGTGCTTTTGAAAGCCGAGAATGTGCACATATCCTGAATACACACAAGGCTTTATCCCTTATCTTGGATTTCTTAATTCTGCTTTAGTTAAATTCCCCTGAGGTCTTGTTCCCTTTTTCATTGAGAGAAGACGGCAATTTCACTTCTTGGCCATTATAATTTAAAGCAGTGCTGAGACACTTCTTAATTAGACAAGATGAAATAAGACAAGTCTGTAAATTCCAATCCAACAGTTGGAACAGTGTGCCTTCCATGGCACACCTACCCCCCTCCCCCACCTCCCCCCAACATTCTAAATCAATTTTATGCACCATATTGTTATGTACCATAGTAATAGTATACACCATTTGAAAGCTTTGACTCTTGGGAATCCAAAAATGAAAACTTTTGTCATGTACAATCTGTATAGTGCTTTACATTCTCAGATTAATCTTATTAGGTCTTCAATTAAATTTGATCCAAAATGCCCCCCTCCCCCTCCTCCGCTTTTGGTGCTACCCTGACCTCTGGCTGCAATGTAGCTGCAGCACAATAAGTACTGTAAATGCAACATATTGGGTACTGAAATATTCACAAGAATCCATATCAATTGAATCTTCATGTTGTATTATCCAATATTAGTTGTACAGATGTATAGTCTATCTTATACACACTCATTGAAGCAAATGCAAAAATATAATTTTTTTTGTAATTATTCCATATTTTGTGTGGTCAGTCTATATCAGAACACCTGACATACAATCTAAATAGTCCACAAAACACCTCAAAGTGTTATCTTTCATTTGAGACCATTTGAGAATTATGCTTCTACACCAAGAGGTTGCCACACAGTAAGCCTTTTATTGTCAGTATGCATTTTGGGAACCCAAAAGTCCTATGGAGAGTTTCCATAGGGCATTTTACAAAACGCATGAGCATACCTTGGAAAATAATGGTCCAAAGCAGTCATTTTTTATTCTATATTGATCTACTTTTGCACACAGCTTCACAAGATCTGAAGGGGTATTTCACAAAGGCAGAATTAAGACATCCAAGATAAGTGATAAAGTGTTTGACATAGCGTTGTCAAAGATGGTTGATTACGAAGATACTTCCTGAGAGGCCATTTCCTGTCCCCGGGAATGTATGCAAATAGGGTAGCAGTAGTTCACACCCCGCGGGGGGGGCCACTATCCCCCATTTATGCAGTGATCGAGGTCTATGGCAGAATCCAATAATTTCCCAGAATTTGTCAAAGCCTTATTTTTCTGAGCAATGGAGGCACATTTCGGACACGGTATCATGATCTCCAAACCCTCCTCCCCATTTCAGGAGAATGTCGTGACAGTATGATCCTCCAGTCAGGAGAAAATCAACATTAATGAAGGTGTACACCAAGTTTGTTTTGTACTCCGGCTTCTGTCTGGCGTGGAACCGAGGAGTTCAGACGTCAGTCATACGTCAGTGACACGCCCCTGTGCAGGCAGGGACTGAACCAGAGCCCGTCTCTGACTGAACTCCACTTTGCCCTCATAGACATGAACTAGGACAACCCATCTTGCTACGCATTAATAATCTTTGCCATTGTCTGGTCATTCTAGCTCAACTCGTTTCACTAATGCCAATCCAGGATGAGTCGGAGCGACTATGTCAAGCCAGGTGTAAGTAATTCAGGATGTGTGCGCGTTCTCGTTTCTGCTCCAAAGTGCCCACGGTTCGAATAAAAAAGACGCGGAAAATAGTGTCATTCACACAAAGTGAACAACCGCTTTTGATATAGACTATAACAATGAAGTAAAGTTGTCCTATTTGGAATGGGGAATCATGCCTATTTCTGTAAAACAGCAGGAGTAGGCGTAGTAGACCAACTGAATGCAAATTTACGTATGCACACACGTGTGAGTGCTTCCTTGTCTCGGCACGCAACGTCATTAAGAAAGATGCACATAGTATGATATACCTTAATATTATAGTTGAAAATACCTTCGAAAACTTGCCCCTCCACTTCCAATCAACTACAGTAGGATATTTATCAAACGTCTATCAATAAAATAAGCAAACAATGAGTACCTAGGCCTATGTTAATAATTGTAAGCCTATCACAATTAAAATAATAACCATATGATAGTAGGCAGACAATCTGTTTTGTTTTGCGAGCAAATACATTTGGCAAATAGTTTATAAAATGGAATAAAGCTCCTTAAAAATGAGCACGGAGGTCTGATGTGAATGACAGCTAGCTGAACCAATAAGACGACATAATTACCATTAGAATTAACTTAGCCTGGCTGTTAGCCTGGTCGGGACCAGGCTAGGTGCAGAGATTAAATCCCCATGGTAATTTATGTGCCATCTCTTTTGTGAAACCAAATCAAAGGCTAAATTCATCCAGGATAACCTAAAAATCGCAGCTTAATCCCTTATCTAGCAAAGATTCTAGAGCGGAGCGCGTAGCGCTCTAGAATCTTTGTTATCTAGGTTCTGTGAAAAACCCCTCAGGTTCTAGGGCTCAGTTGTGTTTCTAAGTCATCTCAAGTGACCTAGAGGGCTGAAATGTGGTCAGTTTAGAGATATTTGTTATCCGGCAGAAATATAAAACAGTATTCTAGCCTCTGTACCTCTGTGCCAGTACTTCCCACAGCTATTCTGATTGTCCCTAAGAAACTACAAGGTCTCTGCTTTCTAAAGAGACCACACATTTGATGGTAGTGTCACGGTTTGGAGTTTGTGTTTTGGTTTTTGGGACTCTTAGGGGGTATTCCATCAACCTCGCTAAAGGCCAAACCTGGGGGTATTCCATCAACCTCGCTAAAGGCCAAACCTGGCTTATTTCGATAAGTCTCGCTAATTTTAGTGAGAATTCCGTTCCATTAATGAGGTTAACGTGAATCCCAGCTTGGTAACTATATGGGAATTTATGCCACAGAACTAACCTGCTCCGTAGTAGGTTAACTTTCAAGCTAAATTAAGCTGTGTTGCAAAAAAAAACAATAAGTCGGAAAACGAGTCCAAAAAGATGATTCCGTCAACCTGTGCTTTCATCACCTGTAACCTACAACTTCAAAAATAGAAGTAGGCTAGGCCTAGAAATGTTTTTCCGACAGTACCACCAAGCATTAATTTACACATTCACTAGCTCCAAAGAATTTATGAAGATTATGCGACTTAAAATGTTTTAACTTTGCATGTGTGTGGTTCTAGGAATCTTGCTCCTCTGCGTCATTTACGTTCGGTGGTGGTGTAACGTGCAGAGCGACGGCACACCAAAGTAGTTACAGTCTTGCGTGTTCACAGGTTCGCATATGAAGTATTAAGGCTACATAGCTTATCACCTTGATAATGGCATTTTTAGTTATACTCTTTAATGAAAGACATATGTCTACTGTTGATAAAGGGTCATGCACATTTGGTAGGCTGTTCAGTGACAGTAATGTGCTTTGCCAGTGGTCTATATTATATCTGATGCAAGCCAAAGGATAATTCTGTAGCCTGTAGGCCTATAGGCAGCTAATAATTAAAACTGCTTCATGTGTCGACGATTGTTCATGAATGTCAAATCAACTGTGTGCTACACCGATTAAATACTAGGCGAAAATGACAAATTGAAAGCCATTGCATTTCAGATAATTATATTTCAAACACTTTGGGACTTATGGGAGACAATAGGCTATATTATGTTGATACTTATTTATTTTATGACCACCTACACCTAGACAATAATTTGGAGTGAACTATTTTAATCTAAGAACGTAGGCTATAGGTTATTTATTCATTCACTCATTTTGTTAGCATAGACTGTATAGGCCTATAGTCTGTGTTCAAGAGTGAAGCCAATCAAACTCGCAATTGATTTCAAACCATTAGCATTGTTGTTTTAAATGTATCCTTTCATTATTCTCCAATTTCTGTAGGCAATCTATTTTTTTCTCTCGATGTTAAATTTGATGACTTTCGATGAAAATCCTGTAGATGGCGCTTGCCAAATCGAACAGAAATCGTCTAGTATTGTCTTAATTTTATGACATATATTTCTTTTCGTCAGTCTACTGTTTTGGTCTACTGTTCTACCTCATGCACGAGCAGAGATGAAGCTGAACTAAACCTCGCTTGAATAAACGAGGCCAAGATGCCGCTAACTTGAGTTAATGGAACGGCTTCAGCCCCAAGTGAAAGTCTACGCTAGTTCAAGCCAGGCTATTTCTGTTAAGCGCCGCCTTCATTAGCGAGGTTGATGGAATACCCTCTTAGTGTGTAGTTTGCTGTGTTCTCTTGTTTACTTCCTGTTGTCTTTTTTACTTCCTGTGTCATGTGCCATGTGTTCCTTTGTTTAAATTACCATGTGGCTTTGTTCCCTGTCTCATGTCTCCGCCCCTCACCTGAGTCTTGTTAAGTTATTAGTCTGATTAGTGCCTTGTTCCATGTTCACCTGTGTCTCCTTGTTTTTTGCCCTATCGTCTGTGTCCTTTAATTACCTTCCTCTGTATTTAAGGTCTTGTGGTTATCTTTGTCTTTGCTTCATCATTATGGTTTTGTCATGTTACCCTTGTTTCTGGAAAGTAACATAGTTTTTGACGAGTTCTCAATACTCGTGCATTTGGGTCCAAACCTACTCAGCAACCTGACAGGTAGGCCAAACTAGGTGGGAACAGTGGCCTCTCAAGTAGGCACAGTGCAATTGTGAGGGGGGGAAGTCTAAAAATGCCCATCCCATATGAAGTTAAGCATATTGACATAGAAACAATTGTGGTAAATCCATTGTTTCCATCATAAGCATCCTTAAAGTAGATAGATAGATACTTTATTGATCCCCAGGGGAAATTCAAGGTCTCAGTAGCATACAGACAACACACACACCAGTGGCGTAACTATAGTAGGTGCAGCAAGTGCAGTCGCACCAGGGCCCATGACCTCCCGGGGCCTGTCGCTACCCCCGCCCTGCCTCCTTTTTTTGAAAATGTTAGAGCACGGAGAGTGAAGCATCACTTTGACGAACTATCGGAAGATGAGCGCTTAACCGATGCAGAGAGATAGTTTAAAGCAACTCTGGACATCATAATCAGTCAGCTCTCCCAAAGATTTGCAAGTATGCGGGAAACTTGTCGTGTTTGAGTCTTAACGTCCTATGACCCTTCAACTCGCAGGTGATGATGAACTGCTTGAAAAGGCAAGACGTTTGTCAGACCATTATAGCAGGGACATTGCACCGACATTCCCAACACAACTCCTCTCATTCAGGTCTTGCTTTAAAGCAGATATTTCACAGAAGTCATCTATTTTTCAACTTGCCAAAATGCTGGTGGTAGATTATGACAGTGTAACATCCACATTCGGGGAAGTGTGTTGCTCTCATGTTGTTTCTGACATTGCCTGTAACTGTGTCAACAGCTGAGCGATCTTTTTCCAAACTCAAACTTATTAAGACCTACCTAAGGAGCAGCATGGGGCAGGAGAGGCTCAGTGGGTTAGCTATCCTGTCCATTGAAAATACGAGAGCCAGCATTAAATATTGGGAACATCGTTGACGATTTTGCACAACGAAAGGCTCGTAAAATGGCCTTCTTCTAATGGCCTAATTCACACATATTGGGGATTGTATGCATATGAATGATTTTATTTGGTTTCTGCACGGTTAAATAAGTTAGGCTACATTAAATTTTGTTTCTGCGCAGTGCGAGTTTATAAGCAAGCAATCTATGCTTGCAGTTTCAGCAGAGGGTTGAAGAGGCGCATTGAGTGTTCCCATAATTCCATGCGAGTTGATGTTAATGCAGTAGCCTAATATTAGATTACCCTGGCCTGCAGGCTGTTAATAAAATAATTTTGAATGTTTTCACATGTAATGGGTCCTATGTAGTCGTGTGTTTTTTTTATTTGAAATTGTAATCTGTAACTACTAAACTACTTCGGTGCCTCAGGCCCTTTGCATAAACAATTGAAGTCACCCTTAATGTGTATTGCATGTATCAGAGCTAATTCATCCTGGGCCTAAGTATGTCAGTATAGGGCCTGCGTAGCGCTCTCGCACCTGGTCCCACCATTGGATTGTTACGCCACTGACATACACATTCACTAACAGCAGAAAAAGTAATTAAAAGTATATAATATAAGAACTCAACTAAGCAATAAGGACCGTAGAAGATAAGAATATACCAAAATACAAATTATGCTTAACTAACACTGATTTCTAAAAACAGTATCCACATAGTGGTGATTAATCAATCTAGAGGCTCTTGCAATGACTGAGGTAGGGACTAAGCCTGTGATTCTCTGTGCATAGTAAGGTAAGGTAAGGTGCTCTGTATGAGTGTCATGGTGATAGTGGTCATGGTAATGGTGCAAATGAGTAAGTCCAACAGTGCAACAGTGCAAGAATAAAGTCTATATATCTATATATAACTATTTTAAGAAAGGTATAAGTGTGGCCACAGTTCGGCTGTGGCATGGAGGGAGGGGTTATGCATATGTGCTAATGTGCTAATATAACTGCCCTGCACAAGGGAATATGGATACCCATTTTCTGTAGAAACTCATAGGACATATGCCTAAATTGTCCTTTTGTGGAAGAATATACTGACAATTAAACTTCTACTATTGTGGTATATGGGTAGTAATGGAAATATACTGTCAACTACTGCACTGTTCTGCAAGGCATGTATTATCTTGTATCTCCCAGTTACTATGTCAAGTGCAGAATTCTCCATTATAACACTAAAGTTCTGCATGTAAACAAAAGTACTAGCCAACTGGTTACAAACTATACGGATAAACACAGAAATTATCATTAGTGATATCATGAGTCAAACATTTGCTTTTCCATTACAGTTTTTTTCTGAATGCTTAAACACAACTGTGATTCTTATAGCACAATTTCTAAAACTATTAATACTTATAGCAAAACCACTCACAGAGTTTGCAAAACTAAAAGCACAAACACTGCTTTGCACTCAGTTTGCTATTTTGTAACACACACTTTGCACAACTGTAGGCACAATCCACTGCACAGCACTCTTTTTGCACTCCTAGCAAATCAATACATATGTATGCCCATTATTTACACTATTTTGCCAACTCTCTGGCACACTTTCTCATGTGAAAACTGTTTTAGATAATTAATTCACTTTGCAATCAGCCTAAGCACTATAAGTCACAGGTCATGTACAATGGAGGGAGCAGGAAGAGTGAGAAGAGTAAGAATTAGAGGAGGCTGAAGAATAGGATGTGGAGGTGAAGAACTAGGAGGAAGAAGAGGAGGAAGAGGACGCAGAGGTGAAGAAGTGAGGGGGAGAGGAGGACAAGGACAAGGAGGTGAAGTTAGAGGAAGAGGAAAAGGAGGAGCAAGAGGAGGACGAGGAGGGGGAAGAGGAAGGGTAAGAAGAGAAAGAAATAGCCCTTTTACAGGCAAAAAAATCTACATGTGGGGATATTGTCATGTCAGGCCTGGATACGGCATTCCAGAATATATTTTCCCCGGTGCCTTGGACTAGGACATTGCATGTGATGTAGACGAACTTTTGAGAGAGACTACACAATGTAGACTGATTTTTTTTGTCTCTGTGAAATTGCTAATTTGTGTTTTGACTTGTTTATTGACACTTGTGTTCGTTTTGATGTGTGTAAATAAACACCAATACTTGATGTTTGGATCCCTGTATGTTTACAGAACTATGACAAAAGTATGACATCAAACTGACATAGTCTACCTTGTGCACAGAGAATTATTATTGTGATGGTGATACGAAAACACCATTTTTACGAAGGTGTGAAGAGTTAAGCAAGGTGTGTTAGCTTTTGCAAGAGAACTACAATGTTTTGCTGATTGGATGAAAGGTTTTCCTATTTGTGTGTAGAGTTCTGCAAAAAAAGCCATAGTTACAAAAAATGTGCTTAAGCAATCAGAAAAAACTGTAATATATTAAATCGCAAGGCTGTTGAATGTTCAAAAACATGTAGTAAAATGAGCAGCTAGGAAAAGTTAAATGACAAACACAGACAACGGCAGCATTTTTATAGGCCTACCATATCATATATTATTACTAAGTATTAGTAAAATAGCAGTTTTACTCACAGATAAGTAAAGAGGTAAGAGTGATCTCCATGGTGTCCTCTTGCTAAGTGAGTCAGAGTGGTTCTCTGGTAGTTAGCTGGTGGTTAGATCACACCCCAAAGAGAGGTGTTTTTAGGAAACTGCTGTTAGGTTGATGACCACTCTATGAAGGAAGATACATTTAATATTTAGAAGAGACTGTTGAAAGAAATAAAACTGGTGGGATAGAAAATACTAAAGATGAGGTAAAACAAAAGGTTTGTCAGAAAGGACGAGGACAAAAGTGAAAGAGGCATGCACCATTTAGCAAACTAGCTGGTGTATTTGGCAAGATATTCTACCAAGTGATTTTGTGCAAGCTGCTCACAGGGTTGCATACCTACTGCCACAAAAGTGCATAGTTACAAGGGTGTAACATATACATAGATACATAGATGTGGCAAGATAATTCCTACATTGTTAAGGGCTTTACAAATCAGCTAATTAAAATCCTGTAACAAATGTGTCAAGAAGAAAGGAGTGATCTTTTAGGCTGGCACCATTTTAGCAAAAGTGACCCTCTGACAGCAAACCTAAAAATACAATTGATTTTCATTGACAAATGAGAATGAAATGTATTTACAGGTGGAATGTTGGATTTCTATGTTTATCACTATAGCTAAAATTCTTCATGACATGTGTCCCCTTGCTGTTTCTAATGCTGGTATTGCTGGATTGGTATTGCCTACAAAGGTTTTATATGCTTTTGAGGTATGTAGTTCATTAGTTGTAGACCAAAACTCCATACTGGTTCTGAAATGATATCTAATGCTGTGCTAATGTAGAACTCTTAGACACATATCACACTTGCAAGTATGCTCAGCTACAGTGCGGATTTCGTAATAATAACCCAGACTCTTTCACTTCTCTTTTTCACATGCCTGTCAGTTGTAGACAATCTCTTTTTGGCATCTCTCTTTGCTGCCAACAACACTCATACAATGTAAAGGAAAAACATACTATTTTATATGTAATAGTATTATTATTATTATAAAAAAATACTTTACAACTATCATGTAGTCTACATCTATAAATATGTGGGTCATATAGAAGGTAAAGTCCAGAAACGTCCCCAATTTACTTATTCATTCAGTCTCCATGCTCCACCACCTCAAGCTGTGTGGTGAGGATTCCGGCACATAATGGCTGCCGTGCATAATCCAGGTGGATGCTACACATTGGTGATGTGACGTTCCCCTTTCACTGTGAAGAGCTTTGAGTGTCTAGAAAAGCACTATATAAATGCAATGTGTTGTCATCTGGAAGATTAGATATTAGGTCATTGCTATGGTTCATGTGCAAGTAACCAATAATCACAAAGTGGTAATGAAGTAAAGTAGCAAAGTTGTAACCCCTGAAGGCAGTCACCAACATGTTAAAAGAACATAACTGCAAAAATTACATCAGCTTGAAGCTGTTCTTTTTTTGGAGCCACCATCTCTGTGAAACAGGATGTGGTGACTTCACCTCAACACGCTATGTGAACCTAAATGTGACAAGAAGCAGAATTAGCTTGGAGAAAATGGTTAACTTATGGTCTGATCTGAAAAAAGATATCCCAGAACAGGCAGTAGAGTTCAATGGAATGTACAGTAAGAGTTCATGTTTATGTTTCAAATACTCCAAATACACTGTGTGTGAGAAATGTTCGAAATGGCTGTGTGGTTGACAGTTCACTAGGGGCAATGGTGTGTCAGATAACAGCAGCAATTTGCATTAACTTCTTACAGTTTTTCTCAGTCGCTTTGGTGCTTTTTTCAGATCAGAATGAAAATTCTCATAACTATTAGTTCAACCTCCACAACATTTAGTAATTTGTGCACATCATAGTAGCAATGTCTCCTTCCTCTGAACAAATTGCAAATACTTTTGGACATGTATCAGTTGCTTTCATACAATTCTCTGCTGTTTTTTAACATTATCATTTGCTTATGTCATGTCAGTCAAAATTAACTATACTTATGAATGCTGAATAGGCGTTCCCAATAAAACTAATAGTCTTCATTTCATTGCTTGAGTCATTACATACAAAATTGTTGAACTAGTTATCAAATTCTGTCACAATGCTGTAGAATTGCAAAGAGCATACAGTAAAATGTAATATTCAGTGTCTTGTACTCACTTACTCACCTAACTACAGCAATGTGTAACTTTACTGTAGTTTTTAAATGGCTGTGCAAGTGCTGTATAGTGCTGTCTTGAGCATGTTCAGGTAGTGTCACCGAGTTCTGACCTTTTTTTGCATTGGAAAACACTGAGAGAACTGTCATAATGAAAACATGACAAAGCCATTTGACTATCTTGTTCATAAACGATGGTGTCAAGACTCATTTTGATGACACTGACAGTTTCATTGACATGAATACCTGCTTTTGAGGAATGGACTATCCATTTTGAGCAAGTGACGTGCTTTTGCAGGTCATCCATTATGTTTTGCAGCTTGCACTAATTGTTTTGAGAATTGCACTAACTGCTGTGCAAATGTTAATAGTGATGTGAGAAAAGCACCAAAGCGACTGAGAAAAACTGTAATGTGTTGCTGAGTGAAAATGATGCACCTGATGCACTGGTGCACCTCCATGGACCTGTTCCTTTGTGCTGACCTGACTCAGTAAATTCAACTCATGAGTACTGGGAGTTGTGCTTATTACACTTTTTGTTGTGCATATTGTGTTTTTTTGTACGCAGACATACTTACATGAAGATTGATTGAATGAGTGAATGGATGGTCGGCTGAATTAATCTCCCATTGATTTAAAGGGGACATGATTCAAGTTGTCTTGAACACATCATTACCTCATGTTTTCTCTCTAAATGAAACTTAATCATGATGCAATAGTGCCCTCTATAAGCAACAGTGGGTAATGAAAGCAGTTAGCCTACTGTAGGATAATTCCATGTCAAATAAACAGATAAACATAAACTTGACATTATGTATGGTAAACAATATAATTTCAAACCTAGTTCCTGACGAACCAGAGGTTAGTCCAGGTAGCAGGTTGCTTTACTCAATATCTGTTCACTGTCAAAGACATCCTTGGTTAGTGGAATTATTACTGACAATCACATAGATGTGATGTGCCTCACTGAAACCTGGCTTAAACCAGATGAATACCTTCCACTAAATGAAAACTAATTTTTTCTCCCTGGCTTTTGACTTGGGATGAGTTTGGTTGTGTTATTTCTGTGTCTTGTACACTTTTCTTAGTTTACTTGTACAGCCCTTTGGTCAACTGTTGTTGTTTTTTACAGTTTTTCTCAGTTGCTAAAACACTAAAACCCATTGGTTGAAGAAAGTTCTCAGTTGCTTGAACTCATTTCGCTAATTGCTCAGTCTGTTGTCAATACCTTAAACCATTTCACATGGTAAAACTCAATTTGCAGATCTCATTTTCAATTTTTAGCAAAACTCTAAACACATTCTCATTCTCAAAACACATTCTGCACTCTAATGCACATGTCATCCATACTGGTAAACACAAGTGGCAACAATTAAATACAAATAGAGCAGAAATGTCATTGATTAAACAGACACTCAAAATTGATTTCACTTGTTTCAAATGATGTGACACAACCAATATAAGCCAGTTCAAAGAGCAAGCAGGTTGTTGAAGGTGGGAATTGTATACTGTAGTACAGTACATTGAACATTGTGCTTTCCATTTGTTTACAGTACTAATTATTCAGTAGATTTTGACTGGGTGCAGGTTCATAATTTATTTTATTTGGATCAAGCCTAATTGCACACCTGGCATGATACCCATAATGCCTTTGTTTGACACTGGATGCTTTACTGTAAAACTGGGCTTGCTAGTATCCACTCAACTTGACAAAGGCCGACAGGCTGAAACGTTGGTGTCAATAAAAAGAAGAGAGAGAGAGTGTGCGGTGACCAAGTTTATAGTTTACAGTTATTTCCCTCACCAGAGCCTCGGAGGGTGCATTCTTTTCATTATTTATATGCTGGGTGCAGGTTCATATCAACAAAGAACAATTACAGTAACATGACAGTAACACAGAGACAAAGGAGAAGTTTGTGAGATGCAGGGTACAGTACTGTAAGGACAAGGAGGAGGAAGAACAAAAAATTAAAAAGAGCAAAAGCAAAGTAGAAAGTTCTGATCAATTTTGAGATACTATAATAGAACATATTTTCATTCATCAAAATATGGTAAAATGATGGAAAAATATGAAATTTGTTTTGAGATTAAAAATGTACAGTACTTCTCCCTGAGAACTATATGCTTTGAACAATGTGTTTTCTATTTTTTTGGTGGATTGTTTACTGACTGCTTGATGGTGTATATCATTTTGATCACTTTGTTTATGATCTGAGAGCAGTGTTTGATTTTGAGCACAGGAAAATCTGTTTTGAGCCGAAAGTTTCATTCTGAGCACAGGTAAAACTGTTTTGAGGTGAAAGTTTCATTTTGAGCACAGGTAATACTGTTCTGAGGCTAAAGTTTGATTTTGCAAGAGGAGTCAAAGCAGAGGTTTTGTAAATAGTGCTTGAAGCTGAGGTTTTGTGTTTTATGTTTTAAGAAAATGGAGCAAGGTTTCAGAAATTGTGCTTTAGCAACTGAGAAAAACTGTAATAAACCTGAACCTGAAACCTGAGTCTACACCTCCTATTTGAACTACCATGTACCACGCCACACTGGCAGGGGAGGTGGAGTGTAGCTACAATTTATCACTCTAGCCTTCTCACATCTCCCAAGCTCACACATCAGTTTAAATCTTTTCAAGTCCCGTGGGGTATACAGTACTACGAATCTCGATTAGTGGGTTAGCGAGGTATGTTGCGCTCAAAGCCAGGGTATGCTGTGACTCCAAATTGAGACCTAGCTAGCAACTGTCAGTACACGATCCATGGGGTGGAGCTCCCCTGAAACTGGTCCTCTTGGAAACAGTGCAGTGCAGCGATAAATGTCCTACATAAATAAGCATATTTTGAAATATGCATTCAAAAATCTTCAGACACACAGACGCTTCTTGATTTATAG